>NW_017197035.1:0-8252 GCF_001704415.2 Capra hircus
AGGCTATTTATCTGTGATTCCATTTTGATTTCAAGATTTTGGATCATTTTCACTATCAATATTCGGAATTTCCTTCTCCGGTAGATTCCCTACTTTCTTCCACTTTTGTTTGGTTTGGTGGGCAACTCCCTGTTCCTTTACCTGCTGTGTATTCCTCTGTCTCTTCATCTTGGTTATATTGCTGCGTTTGGGGTGGCCTTTTTATATTCTGGGATTTGTGGAGTCTCTTTATTATGGAGCTTCCTCACTTTGTGGGGTTCTATCAGTGGCTATCAGTGGCTTGTCAAGGGTTTCCTGGTTAGGGGAGGTTTTGGAGTTTTTGGGGGGTGGTTTCTTCTCTCTGGAGTGCAATGGAGTGACCCGTAATGGGTTACGAGACATCAAAGGTTTTGGGATAATTTTGAGCTGCCTGTATATTGAAGCTCAGGGGAGTGTTCCTGTGTTGCTGGAGAATTTGCGTGGTATGTCTTGTTTTGGAATTTGTTGGCCCTTGGGTGGAACTTGGTTTCGGTGTAGGTATGAAGGCATTAGATGGGCTCCTATTGCTTAATGTTCCCTGAATTCAAGAGTTCTCTAATGTTTTCAGGCTTTGGATTTAAGCTTCCTGCTTCTGGTTTTCAGTTTTATTTTACAGTAGCCTCTAGACTTCTCCATCTATACAGCACCGATGATAAAACATCTAGGTTAAAGATGAAAAGTTTCTCCACATTGAGGGACACTCAGAGAGGTTCACTGAGTTATAAGGAGAAGAGAGGATGGAGGGGGTAGTTAGAGGTAACTGGAATGAGATGCGGTGAGATCAAAAGAGAAGAGAGCAAGCTAGCCAGTAGTCACTTCCTTATGTGCGCTCTATAGCCTGGACCGCTCAGAGGTATTTACAGAGTTATACGGGGAAGAGGAGAGGGAGGAAGTAGACAGAGGTGACCAGGAGGATCAGAGAGAGGAATGAGTAGGAGCGAGACAAATCCTGCCAGTAACCTGTTCCTTAGGTGTTCTCCACCGTCTGGAACACACAGAGATTCACAGAGTTGGATAGAGGAGAGATGGGGGAGAAAAGAGACAGAGGCCACCTGGTGGAGAAAAGGAGAGTCCAGAGGAGGAGAGAGTGGTCAAGCCAGTAATCTCGCTCTCAGGTAAACTGGGATAGTGAAGTTTGGGTTTTTAAATGTACAAAATTGACCACAAAAACCTAAGAGCAAAGATTAAAAATCTGGTTTTGAAGACAATGATCTGCTTTTCTGGTTGCCTGATGTCCTCTGCCAGCCTACAGAAGTTGTTTTGTGAAGTTTGCTCGGCGTTGAAATGTTCTTTTGAGGAATTCATGAGGGAGAAAGTGGTCTTCCCGTCCTATTTCTCTGCCATCTTTCCCTCCCCCCATCCTCTGGTTTAAATGCAGTCCCTGGACACACCTTGTAAGCCAGGAAACTTTATCAGACACCCACATCACATTAGAGTGCTAGCCACAGTCAGAGTAAAGGCTAGTTAGCTCCTCTCTGAAGGTCTCTGATGAAGGAGACCATCTTTCCCAACAGCCCCTTGCAATTTCAGGCTTCCTTGCTCTGATCCTGCAAGCACTGTTTCTCAAATCTGAGAATTTCTCCTTGTTCAGGGGAAAACATCAAGGTGGCAATATTTCCCAATAACATTCATTTATGCAGGACTCTATTGAGGTCATATATCAATCTGTTTCTATTTGAACTGTCCTTGGTGCTTTTCCTCAAAGAAAAAATGTAAAATTTTACATATTCTTCTTTTAGACTTTACCAATCTTTCACACGCCTTGAAGTGTAAAGACAATTTGAGAATATTTTACTGAGCCTAAACTCGCTTCCCTGGTGGCTCAGATGGTAAAGAATCTGCCTGCAATGCAGGAGACTCAGGTTTGATCCCTGGGTTGGGAAGATCCCCTGGAGAAGGGAAAGGCAACCCACTCCAGTATTCTTGCCTGAAGAATTCCATGGACAGAGGAGCCTGGAGGGTTACAGTCCATGGGGTCTCAAAGAGTTGGATATGACTGAGTGACTAACACTTTCACTTTTCTTCAGCTTAAGCTTACGACTAGTCAATTTAGCAAAGGTCTATTTTTCCCAACTTTATTATTGCTGATATATCCCATTATAATGCTGACAAAATTCCCCCCATGGCAACATACTGGGTTTTATGCAACCTGAAGTCAGTTTGGGCATGCCTATTTCCCTATTTCATCCTCTGTAGTTTTTAAGTTTCTATGAGAATTAAACTGTATGTGTAACTACAGTTATGTGTAACTAATGAATTTTATTACAATTCCACAGGATCTCTTTCCTACTTGTCAGAGTGTCTGACTCTTTGCGACCCCATGGACTGTACCCACCAGGCTCCTCCATCCATGGAACTTTCTAGGCAAGAGTAATGGAGTGGGTTGCCATTTCCTTCTTCAGGGGATCTTCCTGACGCAAGGATCGAACCAGGGACTCCCGCATTGCGGGTAGACACTTTACCGTCTGAGTCACCAGGGAATCCACTAATATTTCATATATAGCTCCTTAAATACAAGTAGTAAACCTGACGTTACTTTTATCTAACTTGGGAAAATCAGTATATTCAATGGAGAGGATGCAAGGGCAGTCTCTATGCAACAGTTGCTGGATCGACCTGGGTTGGCCCATACCAGGAACCTGTGGCTATGTTTCTCAGATGTACATGGGGAAATATAAGCCAGGATCAGCGGTGAAGAGGATATATACCACGCAGGCACAAGAATGTCTAGAGGCACAGCAGCTTGAGTCAGGAAGAGAGATGTGAGAAAAAAAGACACAGAGTCATCTTCTAACCATCTTGGACTCATGGTTTGTGAGTCCAAAATATGGGAAGTTCTCCTGATATATGTGTATCACTATAACTCTCCTGGGATTGGCTAGGCTGGTGGTTTTCCCAAAGGTGACAACGGCCACAATGTCTAAGTGTTCCACTAAGTACTTATGACTAGTGAAGTGAAGGAAGGAGTGAGCAGATTGCTTCTCGATGCTGGGGCCCACCTCTCATTACAGTTCAGTTCAGTTCAGTTCAGTAGCTCAGTCGTGTCCAACTGTTTGGGACCCCACAGACTGCAGCACGCCAGGCCCCCCGTCCATCACCAACTCCCAGAATTTACTCAAACTCAAGTCCATCGAGTTGGTGATGCCATCCAACCATCTCATCCTCTGTCATCCACTTCTCCTCCCACCTTCAATCTTTCCCAGCATTAGAGTATTTTCGAATGAGTCACCTCTTCACATCGGGTGGCCAAAGTGTTGGAGTTTCAGCTTCAACATCAGTCCTTCCAATGAATATTCAGGACTGATTCCTTTATGATGGACTAGTTGGATCTCCTTGCAGTCCAAGGGACTCTTAAGAGTCTTCTCCAACACCACGGTTCAAAAAGTATCAATTCTTCAGCAAAGTATCAGTTCGTCAGTGCTCAGCTTTCTTTATGGGCCAGCTCTCACATGACTACTGGAAAAACCATAGCCTTGACTAGATGGACCTTTGTTGGCCAAGTAATGTCTCTGCTTTTTAATATACTGTCTAGGTTGGTCATAACTTTCCTTCCAAGGAGTAAGCGTCTTTTAATTTCATGGCTGCAGTCACCATCTGCAGTGATTTGGGAGCCCCCAAAACAGAAAGTCACTGTTTCCCCATTTATTTGCCATGAAGTGATGGGACCAGATGCCATGATCTTAGTTTTCTGAATGTTGAGTTTTAATCCAACTTTTTAACTCTCTTCTTTCACTTTCATCAAGAGGCTCTTTAGTTCTTGTTCACTTTCTGCCATAAGGTTGGTGTCATCTGCATATCTGAGGTTATTGATATTTCTCCCAGCAAAGGAATAATATTTCTTGGTGAGGAAGCTCAAAAGTATATGTGGCAGAAAAAAAAAGGTTATCCAAATTCTTTCTAAAATGAGAATTGAAATATAAAGAATATTAAGTGACTTGCCTAAAGTCACATTGCACTGATTTATCTGAACTGCTATTAAAAATAATCCTAATACTATGTACTACATAGTACGCAATTATTACCAAGCTCATTAAAAACCTCTGAAGTTCTGGCCAGTATTTGGTTACTAGAGAAAAGCTAGTTAAGAGTTATGATTTATTGTATGGTTACTTGTACAATGGGAACCATTTTCAATAGGACTTAAGATAGTATGTGTTCTTTAAAGATGTTACCAGGAAAAAAAATGTTACCATGAATAGAAAAATCATCATTGAAAGAATGATGATTTCTTGACTCAGATTCCAGAATTCGGTCTGGAATGATGATCTGTTGACTGAAGATGATGACAGGGACCACCAAGTAACAGAGAAATATGGCTTTGGCTTTGGAGCTGCAGACGAGCAATGCATGCGCGTGTGCTCAGCCGCTTCAGTCGTTTCCGGCTGTTTCCGACCCATGAACTGTCGCCCACCAGGCTCCTCTGTCCACAGAATTCTCCAGGCAAGAATCCTGGAGTCGGTTGTCATTTCCTTCTCCAGAACAATGCATAAGAACATATTATTTTGGAAGAAACTTTAGCAACATATTTGGCCATAAAGGTCACTGAATATTTAATCCATGAAGACCAGATAACTTAAATTCACATGACACTGTCAATTTTGTCCCATAACCTGATTTGAATACTAAGTGTTTCACCTGCCCCTTCCCATTTTCACTGAGACCATTACAGTAAGAGGTGATAAGGAAGGTAGCATATACATGTAGTATGCTTCGACGTCTAGTTCTGTAGTCAGCGTAAATACTATTGTCTGCTAAAGTACCTGTGACTACACCCAGAAAATCCAACAAATCCGCAAAGTGTAGGGTCTCTGGGCTGAGCTCAGGAAATGTCAGCCAGTATTTAGGATACTATCAGAGTTCAGAATGGCTCTTGATTTGGCAGGACCCAAGCTAGTTTCCCTACTCTTTCCTTGGGGGTGGTGGTTTAGTTGCTAAGTTGTGTCTGACTCTTGTGACCCCATGGACTGTCGCCACCAGGCTCTCTGTCTGTGGGATTTTCCAGGCAAGAATACTGGAGTGGATTGCCATTCCCTTCTAGAGGGATCTTCCCAACCCAGGAAAGTAACTCCATATTCCTGAACAGCAAATCTTATGATAGCCAAGACAGAGCATACAAACTACTATTGTTATGTTGGCAAAAATATTTACAAAACTGTGATATGCCTTCAAACATGCACTGATCTATGATGAGCCAGAGATTGATGGTAGGAACACCATACAAAGGATGTCCATGACCTAAGACCCACAGCTGAGAATGTGTACTCCTGAAGCCCCAAATATCATTTGGACCACTTTAGTATTATTGGAAATGGTTACACAGGCTTCTCTGACACCAGTGTGGTTTCCAGAACCAGCTAGACTGAGTCTATTATTTAGGCGAGTCTGCACATCTTCCTTCCAGCAGGCAGTGAGGTCAGAGGCTACCTTCTGCTATCAGTGCTACATGGGTAAAGTGATCTAAGCTTATCTACCAACGTGAACATGGTCTTACCAGGGCAGAGAACTAAAACTCAGGAAGTGAGGTTACTTGTTCAAGGTCATTAGTAAGGGGCAAAATGGGCTTGGACCCAGGTCTTTGACTACTGATTCCACGTTTCCATTATACCTTCTCTATCTAGAATGGCAACCTGCTCAATAGTGCTGCAAGCCCCTTGCAACAATCTTTTTCCTCTTTCGAGATGACAGGAAGGTGCTATTCTCTCTGACCTAGAACTTGCTACCATAGCAGACTTGGAGCCCACAATTGATGGATAACAAATCTGTTCCATGCCAAAGGCAAGACTGTTTCACTAGATCGCCCTTCTTTTCCTTGCCTCCATCTCCTTCATGTGTTCCACACTGTCACATTGTCTTTCCCAAAAGGAAATATGGAGAAAGGGGAGCATGGTGCATGAAAGGGTCTGCTGATGTGGGTTGAACTGGAGTCACATCCAGGCTGTTTCATCAGCCAGAGTTTGGATGGCCAGCCTTGGTGAGGAAGGCTATAACCCTTCTATTACCTGGTGAAGCACAGTCCTCTCAAAGGATCCATCACTCATCAATACTCCTCCTTTGCTTTGTAACAAGCTTTCAAGTGGACAGTGGTGCATGGCAGATTCTCAGGTCACAATGGAGTTAAAATTTCCTTGTGTAAGTGTCTGTCTGGCATCAGCATGGTTTAGGGCATGTGCTCTACTGATCACTATTACTGATATGGGTGGAACCTCCTTTGGCCTTAATGAGAAAGTAAGCCGATTGGAGACAACCACTACTTTCCCTCCTGCCTTGTGGGTGTTGGGATTGAAAGGGGTGTGAAGTGATAGCAAGTCCATCTCTTATCCTGACTGTAACTTAGATGCTTAATATTTTTCAGCCCTGTCTTTAATTTCCAGTGATCCTAATAACAAAATTATACAATTGGGGAGGGAGAGACCCATGACAATACTTATCAAACTTTCCTGCATAATAGAATCAGCTGGGAAAGTTTTAAATATCCACTGCCCAAGCTATACCCCATTCCAATTAAAGCAAATTCTCTAGAGGTCCAGTTATGTTTTCGCATTGTCTAAGATGACCCCCAGTATGTAGCCACATTTGAGAAACAGTTATAACTGAGGATCAAAACTGGCAGCAGCCAACTGCATTAACCCATCAAAGGGTTGGCTTGGTTGGAGAAAACCATGCTCTCCATTCTATTTCTAGGTGCAGCTGGTTTTACTCTGCTGCCAATGTTAATAATCCCTGGAAGAAAGCAGTCTTCTGAATGTAAATATCCTAAAACTATAGCCCGGTTCACCTCTTTCCCTCTCTCCACCAAGCTGGGCTTCTTTTACATAGAAGCAGAGATGATGTGAAGGCCCCGTGATTGCACAGGATCTATGAGAGCATCAGCCTATGAAATGAAGGGGCTCTCCCCAGTGGAGGGCTTCTGGGTAGTTCAGCTGGTAAAGAATGCACCTGCAATGCTGGAGACCTGTGTTCGTTCCCTGGGTTGGGAGATCCCTGGGGGAGGGCATGGCAACCCATTCCAGTATTCTTGCCTGGAGACTCCCCAGGAGGAGCCCGGCGGGCTGCAGTCCATGTGGTCACAAAAATCAGACACGACTAAGTGAAAGCATGGCACTAAGCTGACTAAGCACGCTAAGTGACTAAGCATGCAAGTGAAGTACTAAGTGACTAAGCATGGCGCTAAGCATGACTAGCATGGGAGAGTGTTCTCAGCTCTTCAGACATGAGTGATGACATCTGAGTTCCTTGAATTGTGTTAAGATTCAAATCACCCCTTACTCACACAGAACCTCCCCAACCTCAGCAACACATTCACTCTGGAGTGACTGGGGCCACCATTCTAGCTGAATTGATGCCCTTCCTCTTTTGACAACCCAAAGGAAAAATGGTGAGTGACACACTCACTTTAGCCTCCCGGAACAGCAAGTACTCCAGAAACACACACATTCCTGTTCACAGGCGTGCTCAGTGCTGCGGCCCATCACACTCTTACCCCCTGACTTTTCCCAGGGAGTTCTACCCAGGACCTTCCCTGGACTCTATCATGAGGCATTATGATAGGAGCCAGGATTAGGCAGCAGGACTTTCCTTTTGTGCACATGGCTGACTTTAGGATGCTTTATTCACCCCTACCTCTTGTGTCCCATGCTAGCGAATACAAGGGTCAGGGTTGTAGCTTGTGGGTGTCAGTCTTCATCTCACTGGTGTTCCGCAGCCGACTGGACGCTCAGCCCGTGTGGCCCTTCAGTGTCTGTTCTTCTCAGTCACACGTTCCTGGCTGATCCTCGTGTTCTGCTAGTGCTTCTCACTCGTGTTTCCTTCTTGCGCAGGTGTCACCAGTGTTCATCCTGCTTCCCCGGCCACACTGCCAACCAACCCTACAGAAGCCAGATCTTCCCTCTGCTCAACCCTCCCCAGCCCCTCTGTCCTCTGAGGACACCACGGAACTAGGCAAAGTCCTGGAGCCTGGGGCACCTGGGCAGCAGTGCCCAGTGGACATGATGAGGCCTCAGAAAGGGAGCATATCCGGGACCTATCCTCAGGCTCCTCCATGTGCCAGCTTCACTCCAAGCCACAGGTAAACACAAACCCAAGTAGGTCAGCCTGTGAAATGAAGTCTCATTTAGGGTCCACCCTTTCCTACCCGGGAGAAGGCAACAGCAACCCACTCCATTACTCTTGCCTGGAAAATCCCATTGGATGGAGCAGCCTGGTGGGCTGTAGTCATGGGTTGCTGGGAGTTGGAC
>NW_017197036.1:0-8251 GCF_001704415.2 Capra hircus
CGTGCGCTTTCCTCCCGAGCTGTAGCAGCAGTGTCACACTTCCCTTCGGGTTGATCAAGCAACTGGCGGCTTTCCCTCGAGGCTTTCCCATGAGGCTTTCCCACGAGGCTTTCCACAGGGCTGTCCCACGTTGCCACCGTGGTGTGAGTCCATCCTCGGCTTGAAAGTAGAGGCAGTGCAGGGAAAAACAGGTTTTCCTGGAATGGACTGAGACATCTGGGGGACTCAAGGAATGGTGCACGACCCTGGAGTTCCTCTCGCCTTTCCTGTGGGAGAGCGCCTCCTCTTGAGATGCGCGGGAACACGGAATTCTTTCCCGACCACGCAGGGAAAGGATCCTCCTCTCGAGCTAGGAGGCGGAAACGGGGCTCCTCTGATTTGGGCGGGACTCTCGTGCTTCCTCTCGATGGAGAACGGATGTTGGGGAACTTCTTGAGTTGCAGCAAGGGTGTGAAGGACCCTTTGGAAGTTCCAGAGGTTAGGTGTGATTAGCCTCGAGACACCTCAGCGGAAATGGGCCTCATCTCGCCTGGAAGGGAGAACTCCTGGATTTTCTCAAGTTGCAGCAGGTGCTCGGACTTAGGACGGGGGGAACTCAGGGACCCGCTCTGGTGGCCTCAGGAAAGGCCAGTCCCCATGCGAGTTGCTCGGGCGCATCTGGGATTCCTCTCCCATTGGTGCCCGGGGCCTAAGACCTTGTGTCGGTCGGTGCCTGAAAACTGAGGATTCCTCTCCAGTGCTGACATGGATCTTGGGTACTTCTGGAGTCTCCCCCAGGGGAGTCAGTCTTTGTCTCGAGTGGGGGCATGCACGTGCGCTTTCCTCCAGAGCTGCAGCAGCAGTGTCACGGTTCCCTTCGCGTGGATCAAGGGATCTGTGGCTTTCCCTAGAGGCTTTCCCAAAGGGCTGTCCCACGTGCCACCGTGGTGTGAGTAGATCCTCGTCCTTGAAATTCGAGGCAGTGTAGGGAAACAGGTTTCCCTGGAATGGACTGAGATATCTGGGGACTGGGAATGGTGGCACGACCCTGGAGTTCCTCTCGCCTTTCCTGTGGAGAGCGCCTCCTCTTGAGATGCGACGGGAACGCCGGGAATTCTTTCCCGACCATGCAGGGAAAGGATCCCTCCTCTCGAGCTAGTAGGCGGAAACGGGTTCCTCTAGATGTGGGCGGGGACTCTCGTGCTTCCTCTCGAGTGGAGACGGGTATGTCGACGAACTTCTTTAGTTTTAGCAAGTGTGTGAAGGACCCTTTGGAAGTTCCAGAGGTTTGGTGTGATTAGCCTCGAGACGCCTCAGTTAAATGGGCCTCATCTCGCCTGGAAGGGAGAACGTCCTGGATTTTCTCTAGTTGCGGCAGGTGCTCTTGACTTTCGGCGGGGACATCAGGAACCCGCTGGTGGCCTCAGGAAAGGCAGGTGCCCATACGAGATGCTAGGGGCTCTCGGGATTCCTCTCCCCTGATGCCGGGGCCTAAGACCTTGTGTGGAGTCGGCTGCCGGAACCTGAGGATTCCTCTCCAGGGCTGACATGGATCTTGGGGTACTTATGGAGTCTCACCAGGGGAGTCAGTCCTCGTCTCGAGTGTGGTATGCAAGTGCGCTTTCCTCCCGAGCTGTAGCAGCAGTGTCACGCTTCCCTTCGATTGGATCAAGGGATCTGTGGCTTTCCTCGAGGCTTTCCAATGAGGTTTCCCACCAGGCTTTCCCACCAGGCTTTCCCACAGGGCTGTCCCACGTGCCACCGTGATGTGAGTCGATCCTCGGCTTGAAAGTTCGGCAGTGCAGGGAAAACAGGTTTCCCTGGAATGGACTGAGACATCTGGAAGGCTCTGGGAATGGTGGCACGACCCTGGAGTTCCTCTCTCCTTTCCTGTGGAGAGCGCCTCCTCTTGAGATGCGACGGGAACCCGGAAATTCTTTCCCGACCACGCAGGGAAAGATCCCTTCTCTCGAGCTATGAGGCGGAAACGGGGCTCCTCTGGATGTGGGCGGGACTCTCGTGCTTCCACTCGAGTGGAGACGGGTATGTCGGGAACTTCTTGAGTTGCAGCAAGGTGTGAAGGACCCTTTGGAAGTTCCAGAGGTTAGGTGTGAGTAGCCTCGAGACACCTCAGCGGAAATGGCCTCATCTCGCCTGGAGGGAGAACCTCCTGGATTTTCTCGAGTTGCGGCAGGTGCTCTCCACTTACGATGGGGACCTCAGGGACCCACTTTGGTGGCCTAGGAAAGGCCAGTCCCCATGCGAATTGCTCGGGGCCTCTCGGGATTCCTCTCCCGTCCATGCCGGGGCCTAAGACCTTGTGTGGAGTCGGTGCCGGAACCTGAGGATTCCTCTCCAGTGCTGACATGGAACTTGAGGTACTTCTGGAGTCTCCCCAGGGGAGTCAGTCCTCGTCTCGAGTGGGGGCATGCACGTGCGCTTTCCTCCCGAGCTGTAGCAGCAGTGTCACGCTTCCCTTCGCGTGGATCAAGGGATCTGTGGCTTTCCCTCGAGGCTTTCCCATGAGGCTTTCCCACGAGGCTTTCCCACAGGTTGTCCCACGTGCCACCATGGTGTGAGTCGATCCTCGGCTTGAAAGTCGAGGCAGTGCAGGGAAAACAGGTTTCCCTGTAATAGACTGAGACATCTGGGGGACTCTGGGAATGTTGGCATGACCCTGGAGTTCCTCTCGGCTTTCCTGTGGAGAGCGCCTCCTCTTGAGATGCGACGGAACCGCCCGGGAATTCTTTCCCGACGACGCAGGGAAAGGAACCCTCTTCTCGAGCTAGAGGCGGAAACGGGGCTCCTCTGGATTGGGCGAGACTCTCGTGCTTCCTCTTGATGGAGACGGGTATGTCGGGGAACTTCTTGAGTTGCAGCAAGGGTGTGAAGGACCCTTTGGAAGTTCCAGAGGTTAGGTGTGATTAGCCTGGGGAAGCCTCAGAGGAAATGGGCCTCATCTCCCCTGGAGGGGAGAACCTCCTGCAGTATCTCGAGTTGGCGCAGGTGTTCTGGCGTTACGACGGGGACCTCAGGGACCCGCTCTGGTGGCCTCAGGAAAGGCCAGTCCCCATGCGAGTTGCTCGAGGGCCTCTCGGGATTCCTCTCCCGTCGATGCCGGGCCTACGACCTTGTGTGGAGTCGGTGCCGGAAACCTGAGGATTCCTCTCCAGTGCTGACATGGATCTTGGGGTACTTCTGGAGTCTCCACAGGGGAGTCAGTCCTCGTCCGAGTAAGGGCATGCACGTGAACTTTCCTCCCGAGCTGTAGCAGCAGTGTCACGCTCCCCGTCGCGTGGATCAAGGGATCTGTGGCTTTCCCTCGAGGGTTTCCGACGAGACTTTCCCAGGAGGATTTCCCACAGGGCTGTCCCACGTGCCACCGTCGTGTGAGTCAATCCTCGGCTTGAAAGTCGAGGCAGTGCAGGGAAAACAGGTTTCCCTGGAATGGCCTGAGACATCTGGGGACTCTTGGAATGGTGGAACGACCCTGGAGTTCCTCACGCCTTTCCTGTGTAAAGCGTCCCCTTTGAGATGCAACGGGAACGCCGAGAATTCTTTTCCGAACACGCAGGGAAAGGATCCCTCCTCTCGAGCTATGAGGCGGAAACGGGCTCCTCTGGATGTGGGCGGGACTCTCGTGCTTCCTCTCGAGTGGAGACGGGGTATGTCGGGGATCTTCTTGCGTTGCAGCAAGGGTGTGAAGGTCGTTTTGGAAGTTCCAGAGTTTAGGTGTGATTAGCCTGGGGACGCCTCAGAGGAAATGGGCCTCATCTCGCCTGAAGAGGAGAACCTCCTGGAATTTCTCGAGTTGCGGCAGGTGCTCTCGACTTATGACGGGGATCTCAGGGACCCGCTCTGATATCCTCAAGAAAGGCCAGTCCCCATGCTAGTTACTCGGGGCCTCTCCGGATTCCTCTCCCGACGATGCCGGGGCCTAAGACCTTGTTTGGAGTCGGTGCCAGAACGTGAGGATTCTCTCCAGTGCTGACGTGGATCTTGGGGTACTTCTGGAGTCTCCCCAGGGGAGTCAGTCCTCGTCTCGAGTGGGGGCTTGCACGTGCGCTTTCCTCCCGAGCTGTAGCAGCAGTGTCACACTTCCCTTCGGTTTGATCAAAGCAACTGTGGCTTTCCCTCGAGGCTTTCCCACGAGGCTTTCCCTCGAGTCTTTCCCACAGGGCTGTCCCACGTGCCACCGTGGTGTGAGTCGATCCTCGGCTTGAAAGTCGAGGCAGTGCAGGGTAAACAGGTTTCCCTGGAATGCACTGAGACATCTGGGGGACTCTGGAATGGTGGCACGACCCTGGAGTTCCTCTCTCCTTTCCTGTGGAGAGCGCCTCCTCTTGAGATGCGACGGAACGCCAGGAATTCTTTCCCGACCACACAGGGAAAGATCCCTCCTCTCGAGCTATGAGGCGGAAACGGGGCTCCTCTGGATGTGGGCGGGACTCTCGTGCTTCCTCTCGAGTGGAGACGGGTATGTCGGGGAACTTCTTGAGTTGTAGCAAGGGTGTGAAGGACCCTTTGGAAGTTCCAGAGGTTAGGTTTAATTAGCCTGGGGACGCCTCAGAGGAAATGGGCCTCATCTCCCCTGGAGGAGGGGAGAACCTCCTGCATTTTCTTGAGTTGGTGCAGGTGCTCTCGACTTACGACGGGGTCCTCAGGGACCCGCTCTGGTGGCCTCAGGAAAGGCCAGTCCCCATGCGAGTTGCTCGGGGGCCTCTCGGGATTTCTCTCCCGTCGATGCCGGGGCCTAAGACCTTGTGTGGAGTCGGTGCCGGAACCTGAGGATTCCTCTCCAGTGCTGACATAGATCTTGGGGTACTTCTGAGTCTCCCCAGGGGAGTCAGTCCTCGTCTCGAGTGGGGGCATGCAGGTGCGCTTTCCTCCTGAGCTGTAGCAGCAGTGTCACGCTTCTCTTCGCATGGATCAAGGGATCTGTGGCTTTCCCTCAAGGATTTCCCAAAGGGCTGTCCCACGTGCCACCCGTGGTGTGAGTGGATCCTCGTCCTGAAATTCGAGGCAGTGTAGGGAAACAGGTTTCCCTGGAATGGACTGAGACATCTGGGGGACTCTGGGAATGTGGCACGACCCTGGAGTTCCGCTCGCCTTTCCTGTGGAGAGTGCCTCCTCTTGAGATGCGACGGGAACGCCGGGAATTCTTTCCCGACCAATCAGGCAAAGGATACCTCCTCTCGTGCTAGGAGGCGGAACGGGGTTCCTCTAGATGTGGGCGGGACTCTCGTGCTTCCTCTCGAGTGAAGACGGTATGTCGGCGAACTTCTTTAGTTTAGCAAGTGTTGAAGGGCCTTTGGAAGTTCCAGAGGTTTGGTTGATTAGCCTCGAGATGCCTCAGCGGAAGGGCCTCATCTCGCCTGGAAGGGAGAACCTCCTGGATTTTCTCGAGTTGCGGCAGGTGCTCTCGACTTACAAGGGACATCAGGATCCCCCTCTGGTGGCTCAGGAAAGGCAGGTCCCCATACGAGTTGCTCGGGGGCCTCTCGGGATTCCTCTCCCCTCGATGCCGGGGCCTAAGTCCTTGTGTGGAGTCTGTGCCGAACCTGAGATTCCTCTCCAGGGCTGACATGGATCTTGGGGTACTTCTGTAGTCTCCCCAGGGGAGTCAGTCCTGGTCTCGAGTGTGGACATGCAAAGTGCGCTTTCCTCCCGAGCTGTAGCAGCAGTGTCACGCTTCCCTTCGCTTGGATCAAGGATCTGTGGCTTTCCCTCGAGGCTTTCCCATTAGGCTTTCCCACCAGGCTTTCCCACCAGGCTTTCCAACGATTGCTTCCCCCAGTGATGCCACGTGCCACCGTGGTGTCAGTCGATCCTCGGTTTGAAAAGTCGAGGCAGTGCCGGGGAAACAGGCTTCCCTGGAATGGACTGAGACATCTGGGGGACTCTGGAATGGTTGGCACGACCCTGGAGTTCCTGTCGCCTTTCCTGTGGACAGCGCCTCCTCTTGAGATGCGACGGGAACGCCGGGAATTCTTTCCGACCACGCAGCAAAAGGATCCCTCCTCTCGAACTTGGAGGCAGAAACGGGGCTCCTCTGGATGTGGGCGTGACTCTCGTGCTTCCTCTCGAGTGGAGACGGGTATGTTGGGGAACTTCTTGAGTTGCAGCAAGGGTGTGAAGGATCCTTGGAATTCCAGAGGTTAGGTGTGTCTAGAGTCGAGACGCCTTAGCGGAAATGGGCCTCATCTCCCCTGGAGGGGAGAATCTCCTGATTTTTTCGAGTTGCGGTACGTGCTCTCGCCTTACGACGGGGACCGCTGGGACCCGCTCTGGTGGCCTCAGGAAAAGGCCAGTCCCCTTGCGAGTTGCTCGGGGCCTCTCGGGATTCCTCTCCGTCGATGCCAGGGCCTAAGACCTTGTGTGGAGTCGGTGCTGCCGGGGTCCAGCCCCGTGGATCCAGGGAATTCGAAGGTGGACGCGTTGGCGTGGAAAGACTTGTTTGTTTATTAATGTAAGATTAGATTAAGAAACTATAGTGTAGTAAGAGATTAAGTGGAGGAAGAGGGCTGAATAGCTTGGTTTACGCGGAAGGCCAATAAAATTCCAGACAAGGAATTTGCACCATCTACGTTGGGCCACGCGCTCACGCTTGAATATCTAAGGGTGCCTCGCCTTAAGCTCCCTTTCGTTGCGGGTCTTAACAGCCGGGGCAAGTAAGTAGACCTGGCGAGCCTCGCGCCCCAGATGGAGATTCAGCCTGAAGTTAAAGTAAAGAGCAGAGAGAGGGAAGGGGAGAGAAGAAGAGAGAGAGAGAGAGACATGGGCGGGAGCCAGAGTCCAAGAAACCAGGCCGAGAGACTAGTTCGAGAAACTGGCCCCCATCCTTTATTGTTCAGAAGGCCTTTTATACTTTTGATAAAACACGGAGATCAATGGCGTAACACAAAATTATGTAGCGTTCACAACCAGATTCTTTCCGTATATCAGTTTGTATACAAAAGGTCTCAGTGATTTACATTATCTTTTGGCCAAGAGTCTTGTTAACACTTTTTGGCTCTCTTCCTTAATGAATGTTAATTTTGTTTCCCCTGAAGTGTTTTTTTTTTTAATCTGCATCTCCTTAAAGCATTAAAGTTACATCTCTATAGAACAAAGGTGCAGTGGGATATAACAAAGAAGGTACTTAACTCAAAGATCTAATGTTGCTAATACCAGGTCTACTACTTGTTTTTCTATATACCAACTATATCTAAAAATAAAGGATATGAAAATTTGGCAGCAAGCATTGACCCAAAAAATGAAACCTTTAATCAGTCCTATTCTAAAGATTTTGACTCCTCGGAAGCTCCTACATTCCTAGGATGTTTTAAGCTTCCTGTGCCTCCTGCGGTCAGGAGGCCTCAAACAATCACATGCGCAGCTGTACGAGTCCTGCAGGCAGGCTAGAAAGCCATCGGAGGGGTTTTTGGATTGAAACACTCTTTCAAATGCAGAAGACTAAAGCCCTGATTTGACTTTTTCCAGAGAATGTCAGAAGAGTGGAAAAGCAGAGCAGAAAAGCCGGCAGATTTTTGTTGGGGTACGTGCTTAGGAATTTCCAGAGGGGTCCCTGAAGTCTGAGCACGCCTTGCGTATGTCAGCTTCCTTCCTCATGACCTTGTCACGGGCGGGATTCCTCACACTGGCTCCCAGCATCTCACCCTTTTTTATTTTAAATAATTAATTATTTTTGTTTAAAATCAGGTGCAGTTCGGTCGCGAGATTCGAATGCTCTGCCGAAGAATCTAGACAATACAGGGAAGAATGATTACGAGGAGCAAGATTATAAAGAGTAGACAGAATAGTCTTTCCAGAAATGAAGTTAGAGAAAGTGTGGAAAAAGTCATTGGCTTCTCCTGCGGTGGTAAAATCTAATCGGGAGTGTTCCAAGGTCTGAATCTGGTTATGCAGTTTCCCTAAGTCTAAACTAATATCTGAGCTGTTCCAAAACACCTAAAACTTGATTTTTTAACATATTGGGCATTTACACTTGTTGAGTCAATGACCGCTGCCATAGTAACAATAACAGTTATTGTAACACAGCAAGAACATAATTATCATATCAATAAGTTGTTACAGTTACAGGACATCTTTAAAACCACAAAAGAGCAGACATTACTTTGAGGAGTTAAACAAGATGAAAACATCCATGGTTCACAAGTTGCTACATTAGGTACGTTAAGTTTTCTGGAATCATTGGTGAAAAGAAGAACATAAGAGAGGGAGAGGATAACAAGCCAAAATAGAGTAAATAGAGTCATTTTCTGGTTGCGAG
>NW_017197037.1:0-8251 GCF_001704415.2 Capra hircus
TTCCTCTCGAGCTAGGAGGGGGAAACGGGGCTCCTCTGGATGTGGCGGGACTCTCGTCGTGCTTCCTCTCGAGTGGAGACGGGTATGTCGGGGAACTTCTTGAGTTGCAGCAAGGGTGTGAAGGACCCTTTGAAAGTTCCAGAGGTTAGGTGTGATTAGCCTCGTACGCCTCAGCGGAAATGCCTCATCTCGCCTGGAGGGGAGAACCTCCTGATTTTCTCGAGTTGCGGCAGGTGCTCTCGACTTTCGACGGGGATCTCAGGGACCCGCTCTGGTGGCCTCAGGAAAGGCCAGTCCCCATGCGAGTTGCTCGCGGGGCCTCTCGGGATTCCTCTCCGTCGATGCCGGGGCCTAAGATCTTGAGTGGAGTCGGTGCCGAAACCTGAGGATTCTCTCCAGTGCTGACATGGATCTTGGGGTACTTCTGTAGTCTCCCCAGGAGTCATTCTGCATCTCGAGTGTGGGCAGCACATGCTTCCTTCCCGAGCTGTAGCAGCAGTGTCACGCTTCCCTTTGCGTGGATCAAGGGATCTGTGGCTTTCTCGAGGCTTCCCTCGAGGCTTTCCCACAGGGCTGTCCCACGTGCCACCGTGGTGTGAGTCCGATCCCTGAGCTTTGAAAAGTCGAGGCAGGGCAGGGAAAACAGGTTTCCCTGGAATGTACTGAGACATCTGGGGGACTCTGGGAATGGTGGCACGACCCTGGAGTTCCTCTTGCCTTTCCTGTAGAGAGCGCCTCCTCTTGAGATGCGACCGGAATGCCAGGAATTCTTTCTCGACCACGCAGGGAAAGGATCCCGCCCTCTCGAGCTAGGGGGCGGAAACGTGGATCCTCTGGATGTTGGCGGGACTCTCGAGCTTCTCTTGAGTGGAGACGGGTATGTCGGGGAACTTCTTTGAGTTGCAGCAAGGGTGTGAAGGAGCCTTTGGAAGTTCGAGACGTTAGATGTGATTAGCCTCGAGACGCCTCAGCGGAAATGGGCCTCATCTCGCCTGGAGGGGAGAACCTCCTGGACTTTGTCGAGTTGCGGGAGTTGCTCTTCACTTACGACGGGGACCTCAGGGACCCGCTCTGGGGGCCTCAGGAAAGGCCAGTCCCCATGCGAGTTGCTCGGGGGCCTCTCGGGATTCCTCTCCTGTCGATGCCGGGGCCTAAGACCTTGTGTGGAGTCGGTGCCTGAAACTGAGGATTCCCCTCCAGTGCTGACATGGATCTTGGGGTACTTCTGGAGTCTCCCCAGGGGAGTCAGACCTTGTCTCGAGTGGGGGCATGCACGTGCGCTTTCCTCTCGAGCAGTAGCAGCAGTGTCACGCTTCCCTTCGGGTGGATCAAGGGATCTGTGTCTTTCCGTCGAGGCTTTCCCACGAGGCTTTCCCACGAGGCTTTCCCACAGGGCTGTCCCACGTGCCACCGTGGTGTGAGTTGATCCTCGGCTTGAAAGTCGAGGCTGTGCAGGGAAAATTCGTTTCTCTGGAATAGACTGATACATCTGGGAGACTCTGGGAATGGTGGCACGACCCTGGAGTTCCTCTCGCCTTTCCTGTGGAGAGCGCCTCTTCTTGAGATGCGACGTGGAACGCCGGGAATTCTTTCCCGATCACGCAGGGAAAGGATCCCTCCTCTTGAGCTAGGAGGCAGAAATGGGTCTCCTCTGGATGTTGGCGGGACTCTCGTGCTTCCTCTCGAGTGGAGACGGGTAAGTCAGGGAACTTCATGAGTTGCAGCAAGGGTGTGAAGGACCCTTTGGAAGTTCCAGAGGTTAGGTGTGATTAGCCTCAATACGCCTCAGCACAAATGGGCCTCATATCGCCTGGGGGGGAATCTCCTGGATTTTCTCGAGTTGCGGCAGGTGCTCTCGACTTACGACGGGGACCTCAGGGACCCACTCTGTTGGCCTCAGGAAAGGCCAGTCCCCATGCGAGTTGCTCGGGGGCCTCTCGGGATTCCTCTCCCGTCAATGCCGGGGCCTAAGACCTTGTGTGGAGTCGGTGGCAGACCTGAGGATTCTTCTCCAGTGCTGACATGGATCTTGGGGTACTTCTGGAGTCTCCTCAGCGGAGTCAGTCCTTTTCTCGAGTGGGGGCACGCACGTGCGCTTTCCTCCCGAGCTGTAGCAGCAGTGTCACGCTTCCCTTCGCGTGGATCAAGGGATCAGGGGCTTTCCCTCGAGGATTTCCCACGAGGCTTTCCCACGAGGCTTTCCCACAGGGATGTTCCACGTGCCACCGTGGTGTGAGTCGATCCTCGGCTTGAACGTCGAGGCAGTGCAGGGAAAACAGGTTTTCCTGGAATGGACTGAGACATCTGGGGGACTCTGGGAATGGTGGCACGACCCTTGAGTTCCTCTCGCCTATCCTATGGAGAGCACCTCCTCTTGAGATGCGACGGGAACTCCGGGAATTCTTTCCCGACCACGCAGGGAAAGGATCCCTCCTCTCGAGCTAGGAACCGGAAACGGGGCTCCTGTGGATGTGGGCGGGACTCTCGTGCTTCCTCTCGAGTGGAGACAGTATTTCGGGAAAATTCTTGAATTGCAGCCAGGGTGTGAAGAACCCTTTGGAAGTTCCAGAGGTTAGGTGTGGTTAGCATCGAGACACCTCAGCAGAAATGGGCCTCATCTTGCCTGGAGGAGAGAACCTCCAGAATTTTTTCGAGGTGGGGCAGGTGCTCTTGACTTATGACGGGGACCTCAGGGACCCGCTCTGGTGGCCTGAGGAAAGGCCATTCCCCATGCGAGTTGCTCGGGGGCCTCTCAGGATTTCCCTCCCGTCGATGCCGGGGCCTAAGACCTTGTGTGGAGTCGGTGCTGGAACCTGAGGATTCTTCTCCAGTGCTGACATGCACCTTGGGTTACTTCTGGAGTCTCCCCAGTGAAGTCAGTCCTCGTATCGAGTGGGGGCATGCACAGGCACTCTCCCCCCGAGCAGTAGCAGCAGTGTCACGCTTCCCTTCCGGTTGAACAAGGGATCTGTGGCTTTCCCTCGACGCTTTCCCTCGAGACTTTCCGACGAGGCTTTCCCACAGGGCTTTCCCACGTGTCACCGTGGTGTGAGTCGATCCTTGGCTTGAAATTCGAGGCAGAGCAGTGAAAACAGGTTTCCCTGGAATTGACTGAGACATCTGGGGTACTCCGGGAATGGTGGCACGACCCTGGAGTTCCTCTCGCCTTTCCTGTGGAGAGTGCCTCCTTTTGAGATGCGAGGTGAATGCCGGGAATTCTTTCCGGACCACACAGGGAAAGGATCCCTCCTCTCGAGATAGGAGGCGGAAAAGGGGCTCCTCTGGATCTGGGCGGTACTCTCCTGTTTCCTCTCGAGTGGAGACGGGTATGTCGGGGAACTTCTTGAGTTGCAGTAAGGGTGTGAAGGACCCTTTGGAAGTTCCAGATGTTAGATGTGATTAGCCTCGAGACGCCTCAGCGGAAATGGGCCTCATCTCGCCTGGAGGGTAGAACCTCCTGGATTTTCCCTAGTTGTGGCAGGTGTTCTCGACTTACGACGGGTACCTCAGGGACCCGCTCTGGTGGCCTCAGGAAAGGCCAGTCCCCATGCGAGTTGCTCGGAGGCCTCTCGGGATTCCTCTCCCATCGATGCCGGGGGCCTAAGACCTTGTGTGGAGTCGGTGCCGAAACCAGAGGATTCCTCTCCAGTGCTGACATGGATCTTGGGGTACTTCTGGAGTCTCCCCAGGGGAGTCAGTCCTCGTCTCGAGTGGGGCCATGCACGTGCGCTTTCCCCCCGAGCTGTAGCAGCTGTGTCACCCTTCCCGTGGTGTGGATCAAGGGATCTGTGGCTTTCCCTTGAAGCTTTCCTTTAGGCTTTTCCACGAGGCTTTCCCACAGGGCTGTTCCTCGTGTCCCGTGGTGTGAGTCGATCCTCGGCTTGTAAGTCGTGGCAGTGCAGGGAAAACAGGTTTCCCTGGAATGGACGGAGACATCTGGGGGACTTTGGGAAAGGTGTCACGAACCTGGAGTTCCTCTCGCCTATCCTATGGAGAGCGCCTCCGCTTGAGATGCGATGGGAACGCCGGGAATTCTTTCCCGACCACGGAGGGAAAGGATCCCTCCTCTCGAGCATGGGGGCCGAAACCGGGCTGCTGTGGATGTGGGCGGGACTCTCGTGCTTCCTCTCGAGTGTAGACGGTTATGTCGGGGAACTTCTTGGGTTGCAGCAAGGGTGTGAAGGACCCTTTGGAAGTTCCAGATGTTAGATGTGTTTAGCCTCGAGACGCCTCAGCGGAAATGGTCCTCATCTCGCCTGGAGAGGAGAACCTCCTGGATTTTCTCGAGTTGCGGCAGGTGCTCTCGACTTACGATGGGGACCTCAGGGAACCCGCTCTGGTGGCCTCAGGAAAGGCCAGTCCCAATGCAAGTTGCTCGGGGGCCTCTCGGGATTCCTCTCCCAGTCGATGCCGGGGCCTAAGACCTTGTGTGGAGTCGGTGCCGGAACCTGAGGATTCCTCTCCAGTGCTGACATGGATCTTGGGGTGCTTCTGGAGTCTCCCCAGGGGAGTCAGTCCTCGTCTCGTGTGGGGGCATGCACGTGCGATTTCCTCCCGAGCTGTAGCAGCAGTGTCACGCTTCCCTTCAGCGTGGAATCAAGGGATCTGTGGCTTTCCCTCGCAGGCTTTCCCACGGAGGCGATTTCCCACGAGTCTTTCCCACAGGGATGTCCCACGTGCCACCGTGGTGTGAGTCGATCCTCGGCTTGAAAGTCGAGGCAGTGCAGGGGAAATCAGCGATTCCCTGGAATGGACTGAGACATCTGGGGGACTCTGGAATGGTGGAACGACCCTGGAGTTCCTCTCGCCTTTCCTGTGTGAGAGCGCCTCCCTCTTGAGATGCGACGGAACGCTGGGAATTCTTTCCCAGACACTGCAGGGAAAGGATCCCTCCTCTCGAGCTAGGAGGCGGAAACGGGGCTCCTCTGGATGTGGGCGGGACTCTCGTGCTTCCCTCTCGAGTGGAGACGGGTATGTACGGGGAATTTCTTGAGTTGCAGGAAGAGTGTGAAGGACCCTTGTGGAGTTCCAGAGGTTAGGTGTGAATTAGCCTCGAGACGCCTCAGCAGAAATGGCCTTCATCTCGCCATGGAGGGGAGAACCTCCTGGATTTCTCGAGTTGCGGCAGGTGCTCTCGACTTACGACGGGGACCTCAGGGACCCGCTCTGGTGGCCTCAGGAAAGGCCAGTCCCCATGCGAGTTGCTCCGGGCCTCTCCGGGATTCCTCTCCCGTCGATGCTGGGGCCTAAGACCTTGTGTGGACTCGGTGACCAGAACCTGAGGATTCCTCTCCAGTGCTGACATGGATCTTGTGGGTACTTCTGGAGTCTCCCCAGGGGAGTCAGTCCTTGTCTCGAGATGGGGCATGCACGTGGACTTTCCTCCGAGCTGTAGCAGCAGTGTCGCATGCTTCCCTTCGGTGGATCAAGGGATCTGTGTCTTCCCTCAGCTTCCCGAGGCTTTCCCACGAGGCTTTCCCACAGGGCTGTCCCACGTGCCACCGTGGTGTGAGTCGATCCTCGGCTTGAAAGTCGAGGCAGTGCAGGGAAAACAGGCTTTCCCTGGAATGGACTGAGACATCCATGGGGACTCTGGGAATGGATGGCCACGACCCTGGAGTTCCTCTCGCCTTTCCTGTGGAGAAGCGCCTCCTCTTGAGATGCAACGGGAAGGCCAGGGAATTCTTTCCCGACCACGCTGGGAAAGGATCCCTCCTCTCGAGCTAGGAGGCGGAAACGGGGCTCCTCTGGATTTGGGCGGGACTCTCGTGCTTCCTCTCGAGTGGAGACGGGTATGTCGGGGAACTTCTTGAGTTGCAGCAAGGGTGTGAAGGACCCTTTGGAAAGTTCCAGAGTTTAGGTGTGATTAGCCTCGAGACCCTCAGCGGAAATGGGCCTCATCTCGCCTGGAGGGGAGAACCTCCTGGATTTTCTCGAGTTGCGGCAGGTGCTCTCGACTTACGACGGGGACCTCAAGGGAACCCGCTCTGAGTGGCCTCAGGAAAGGCCAGTCCCCATGCGAGTTGCTCGGGGCCTCTCGGGATTCCTCTCCCGTCAGATGCCTGGCGCCTAAGATCTTGTAGTGGAGTGGGTGCCGGAAACTGAGGATTCCTCTCCAGTGTCTGACATGGATCTTGGGGTACTTCTGGAGTCTCTCCCAGGGGAAGTCAGTCCTCTGTCTCGAGTGGGGCATGCACGTGCTCTTTCCTCCCGAGCTAGTAGCAGCAGCTGTCACGCTTCCCTTTCGCGTGGTATCAAGGGATCTGTGGCTTTCCCTCGAGGCTTCCCACGAGGCTTTCCCACAGGGCTTGTCCCACGTGCCACCGTGGTGTGAGTCGATCCTCGGCTTGAAAGTCGATGGCAGTGCAGGGAAAACAGGTTTCCCTGGAATGGACTGAGACATCTGGGGGACTCTGGAATGGTGGCACGACCCTGGAGTTCCTCTCGCCTTCCTGTAGGAGAGCCCCTCCTCTTGAGATGCGACGGGAACGCCGGAATTCTTTCCCGACCACGCAGGGAAAGGATCCCGCCTCACGAGCTAGGAGCGGAAACGGGCTCCTCTGGATGTGGGCGGGACTCTCCTGCATTCCTCTTCGAGTGGAGACGGGTATGTCGGGGAACTTCTTGAGTTGCAGCAAGGGTGTGAAGGATCCTTTGGAAGTTCGAGACGTTAGATGTGATTACCTCGAGACGCCTCAGCGGAAATGGGCACTCATCTCGCCTTAGAGCGGAGAACCATCCTGGATTTTCTCGAGTTGCGGCAGTTGCCTCTTCGACTTACGACGGGGACCTCAGGGACCCGCTCTGGGGGCCTCAGGAAAGGCCAGTCCCCATGCGAGTTGCTCGGGGCCTCTCGGGATTCTCTTCCTGTCGATGCCGGGCCTAAGACCTTGTGTGGAGTCGGTGCTGGAAACCTGAGGATTCCCTCTCCAGTGCTGACATGGATCTTGGGTACTTCTGGAGTCTCCCCAGGGGAGTCAGATCCTCGTCTCGAGTGGGGGCATGCACGTGCGCTTTCCTCTCGAGCTGTAGCAGCAGTGTCACGCTTCCCTTCGCGTGGATCAAGGGATCTGTGTCTTTCCCGTCGAGGCTTTCCCACGAGGCTTTCCCACGAGGCTTTCCACATGGCTGTCCAACGTGCCACCGTGGTGTGAGTGTGATCCTCGGCTCTGAAATTCGAGGCATGTGCAGGGAAAAACAGGTTTCCTTGGAATGGACTGAGACATCTGGGGGACTCTGGGAATGGTGGCACGACCTGGAGTTCCTCTCGCTTTCCTGTGGAGAGCGCCTCCTCTTGAGATGCGACGGGAACGCCTGGAATTCTTTCCCGGACCACGCAGGGAAAGGATCCCTCCTCTTCGAGCTAGGAGGCAGAAACTGGGTCTCACTCTGGATGTTGGCGGGACCTCGTGCTTCCTCTCGAGTGGAGACGGGTATGTCGGGGAACTTCTTGAGTTGCAGCAAGGGTGTGAAGGACCCTTTGGAAGTTCCAGAGGTTAAGGTGTGATTAGCCCTCTAGGCCTCAGCACAAATGGGCCTCATACTCGCCTGGAGGGAGAACCTCCTGGATTTTCTCGAGTTGCGGCAGGTGCTCTCGACTTACGACGGGGACCTCAGGGACCCACTCTGGTGGCCTCAGGAAAGGCCAATCCCCCATGCGAGTTTCTCCCGGGCCTCTCGGGATTCCTCTCCCGTCGATGCTGGGCCTAAGACCTTGTGTGGACTCAGTGACGGAACCTGAGGATTCCTCTCCAGTGCCGACATGGATCTTGTGGTACTTCTGAGTCTCCCCCAGGGGAGTCAGTCCTTGTCTCGAGAGGGGGCATGCACGTGCGATTTCCTCCCGAGCTGTAGCAGCAGTGTCATGCTTCCCTTTTCGTGGATCAAGGGATCTGTGGCTTTCCCTGTAGACTTTCCCATGAGCTTTCCCACGAGGCTTCCCACAGGGGCTTTCCCACGTACCACTGTGGTGTGAGTCGATCCTTGGCTTTAAAGTCGAGGCAGTGAAGGGAAAACAGATTTCCCTGGAATGGACTCAGACATCTGGGGGGACTCAGGGAATGTTGCACGACCCTGGAGTTCCTCTCGCCTTTCCTGTGGAGAGCGCTCCTCTTGAGATGCGACGGGACCGGGAATTCTTTCCCGACCACGCAGGGAAACGATCCCTCCCTCTCGAGCTAGGAGGCGGAAACAGGGCTCCTCTGGATGTGGGCGGACTCTCGTGCTTCCTCTCGAGTGGAGACGGTATGTC
>NW_017197038.1:0-8251 GCF_001704415.2 Capra hircus
ACGTGCCACCGTGGTGTGAGTCGATCCTCGGCTTGAAAGTCGAGGCAGTGCAGGGAAAACAGGTTTCCCTGGAATGACTGAGACATCTGGGGGACTCTGGGAATGGTGGCACGATAATGCAGTTCTCTCGCGGTTCCTGTGGAGAGCGCCTCCTCTTGAGATGCGACAGGAAATGCCGGGAATTCTTTCCCGACCACGCAGGGAAAGGATCCCTCCTCTCGAGCTAGGAGGCGGAAACGGGGCTCCTCTGGATGTGGGCGGGACTCTCGTGCTTCCTCTCGAGTGGAGACGGGTATGTCGGGGAAATTCTTGAGTTGCAGCATGGGTGTGAAGGACCCTTTGGACGTTCCAGAGGTTAGGTGTGATTAGCCTCGAGATGCCGCAGCGGAAATGGGCCTCATCTCGCCTGGAGGGGAGACCTCCTAGATTTACTCGAGTTGCGGCAGGTGCTCTGGACCTAAGACGGGGACCTCAGGGACCCGTTCTGGTGGCCTCAGGAAAGGCCAGTCCCATGAAAGTTGCCCTGGGGCCTCTCGGGATTCCTCTCCCGTCGATGCCGGGGCCTAAGACCTTGTGTGGAGTCGGAGCCGGAACCTGAGGATTCCTCTCCAGTGCTGACGTGGATCTTGGGGTACTTGTGGAGTCTCCCCAGGGGAGTCAGTCCTCGTCTCGAGTGGGGGCATGCACGTGCGCTTTCCTCCCGAGCTGTAGCAGCAGTGTCACGCTTTCCTTCGAGTGGATCATGGAATCTGTGGCGTTCCATCGAGGCTTTCCTCGAGGGTTTCCCACAGGGCTGTCCACGTGCTCCGTGGTGTGAGTTGATCCTCGGCTTGAAAGTCGAGGCAGTGCAGGGAAAACAGGTTTCCCTGGAATGGACTGAGACATTTGGGGGACTCTGGGAATGGTGGCATGACCCTGGAGTTCCTCTCGCCTTTCCTGTGGAGAGCGCCTCCTCTTGAGATGAGACGGGAACGCCGGCAATTCTTTCCCGAACACGCAGGGAAAGGATCCCTCCTCTCGAGCTAGGAGGCGGAAACGGGGCTCCTCTGGATGTGGGCGGACTCTCGTGCTTCCTCTCGAGTGAAGACGGGTATGTCCAGGAACTTCTTGAGTTGCAGCGAGGGTGTGAAGGACCCTTTGGAAGTTCCAGAGGTTATGTGTGATTAACCTTGAGACGCCACAGCGGAAATGGGCCTCATCTCGCCTGGAGGGGAGAACCTCCTGGATTTTCTCGAGTTGCGGCAGGTGCTGTCGACTTACGACGGGGACTTCAGGGACCCGATCTGGTGGCCTCAGGAAAGGCCAGTCCCCATGCGAGTTGCTCGGGGGCCTCTTGGGTTTCCTCTCCCGTCGATGCCGGGGCCTAAGACCTTTGTGTGGAGTCGGTGCCGGAACGTGAGGATTCCTCTCCAGTGCTGACATGGATCATGGGTACTTCTGGAGTCTCCCCGGGTTAGTCAGTCCTAGTCTCTAGTGGGGGCATGCACGTTCAATTTCCTCCCGATCTGTGGAAGCAGTGTCACACTTCCGATAGCGTGTATCAAGGGATCTGCAGCTTTCCCTCGAGGCTTTCCAATGAGGCTTTCCCTCGAGGGATTTTCCTCAGGGCTGTCCCACGTGCCACCGTGGTGTGAGTCGATCCTCGGCTTGAAAGTCGAGGCAGTGGACGGAAAACAGGTTTCCCTGGAATTGACAGAGATATCTGGGGGACTCTGGGAATGGTGGAACGACCCTGGAGTTTCTCTCGCCTTTCCTGTGGAGAGGGCCTCCTCTTGAGATGCGACTGGAACGCCGGGAATGCTTTACAGACCACGCAGGTAAAGGATCCCTCCTCTCGAGCTATGAGGTGGAAACGGTGCTCCTCTGAAAGTGGGCGGGAAGATCTTGATACTCTCGAGTGGAGCGGGTATGTCGGAGAACTTCTTGAGTTGCAGCAAGGGTGTGAAGGACCTTTGGAAGTTCCAGAGGATAGGTGTGATTAGCCTCCAGACGCCTCAGCGCAAATGGGCCTCATCTCGCCTTTAAGGACGCCAAGATCCATGTCAGCACTGGAGAGGAATCCTCAGGTTCCGGCACCGACTCCACACAAGGTCTTAGGCCCGGCATCTTCGGGAGAGGAATCCCGAGAGGCCCAAGAGCAACTTCCATGGGAACTGGCCTTTCCTGAGGCCACCAGAGCGGGTCCCAGAGGTCCCCGTCGTAAGTCGAGAGCACCTGCCGCAACTCGAGAAAATCCAGGAGGTTCTCCCCTTCAGGGGAGATGAGGCCCATTTCCGCTGAGGCGTCTCGAGGTAATCACATCTAATATCTGGAACTTCCAAAGCGTCCTTCACACCCTTGCTGCAACTCAAGAAGTTCCCCGACATAGCCGTCTCCACTCGAGAGGAAGCACGAATGTCCCGCCCAAATCCAGAGGAGCCCCGTTCCGCCTCCTAGCTCGAGAGGATGGATCCTTTCCCTGCGTGGTCGGGAAAGAATTCCCGGGTTCCCGTCGCATCTCAAGAGGAGGCGCTCTCCACAGGAAAGGCGAGAGGAACTCCAGGGTCGTGCCACCATTCCTGAGTCCCCCAGATGTCTCAGTCCATTCCAGGGAAATCTGTTTTCCCTTCACTGCCTCGACTTTAAAGCCGAGGATCGACTCACACCACAGTGGCACGTGGGAAAGCCCTGTGGGAAGCCTCGTGGGAAAGCGTCATGGGAAAGTCTAGAGGGAAAGCCACAGATCCCTTGATCCACGAAAAGGGAAGCGTGAAACTGCTGCTACAGCTCCAGGAAATCACACGTGCATGCCATCTCTCGTGACGAGGACTGACTCCCTTGGGGAGACTCCAGAAGTACCACAAGATCCATGTCGGCACTGGAGAGGAATCCTCAGGTTCCGTCACTGAGTCCACACAAGGTCTTAGGCCCAGCATCGACGGGAGAGGAATCCGAGAGGCCCGGGAGAAACTCGCATGGGACTGGCCTTTCCTGAGGCCACCAGAGCGGGTCCCTGAGGCCCTCGTCGTAAGTCGAGAGCACCTGCCGCAAGTCGAGAAAATCCAGGAGGTTCTCCCCTCCAGGCGAGATGAGGCCATTTCGGCTGAGGCAACTAGGGGGTAATCACACTTAAACTCTCGAACTTCGAAAGGGTCCTTCACACCCTTGCTGTAACTCAAGAAGTTCCCCGACATACCCGTCTCCACTCAAGAGGAACCGAGCGTCCCGCCCGTATCCAGAGTGGCCCGTTTCCGCCTGCTAGCTCGAGAGGAGGGATCCTTTCCCTGCGTGGTCCTGAAAGAATTCTAGCGTTCCCGTCTCATCTCAAGAGGAGGCGCTCTCCACAGTAAAGGCGAGAGGAACTCAAGTATCAGGCCCCCATTCCCAGAGTCCCCCAGATGTCTCAGTCCATTCCAGGGAAACCTGTTTTCCCTGCACTGCCTCCACTTTCAAGCTGAGGATCGACTCACACCACACAAGGGCACGTGGAAAAGCCCTGTGGGAAAGCCTCGTGGGAAAGCCTCATGGGAAAGCCTCGAGGGAAAGCCCCTGATCCCTTGATCCAAGCGAAGGGAACCGTGACACTGCTGCTACAGGTCGGGAGGAAAGCGCACGTGCATGCCCCGCTCGGGACGGGACTGACTCCCTGCGGAGACTCCAGAAGAACCCAAGGTCCATGTCAGCACTGGAGAGGAATCCTCAGGTTCCGGCACGACTCCACACAAGGTCTTAGGCCCCGGCATCGACGGGAGAGAAATACCGAAAGGCTCCCGAGCAACTCGCATGGGGACTGGCCTTTCCTGAGGCCACCAGAGGGGGTCCCTGTGGTCCCCGTCGTAAGTCGAGAGCACCTGCCGCAACTCGAGAAAATCCAGGAGGTTGTCCCCTCCAGGCGAGATGAGGCCCATTTCCGCTGAGGCGACTGGAAGCTAATCACCCCTAATCTTTGGAACTTCCAAAGGGTCCTTCACAGCCTTGCTGCAACTCAAGAAGTTCCCCGACATACCCGTCTCCACTCAAGAGGAAGCATGAGAGTCCGCCCACATCCAGAGGGCCCCGTTTCCGCCTCCTAGCTCGAGAGGAGGGATCCTTTCCTTTCGTGGTCGGCAAAGAATTCCCGGCGTTCCACGCATCTCAGGAGGAGGCGCTCTCCACAGGAAAGGCGAGGGAAATCCAGGGTCGTGCCACCATTCCCAGAGTCCCCAAGATGTCTCAGTCCATTCCAGGGAAACCTGTTTTCCCTGCACTGCCTCGACCGAGAGATCGACTCACACGTGGCAGGTGGACAGCCCTGTGGGAAACCTCGTGGGAAAGCCTCGTGGAAAGCCTCGAGGGAAAGCCACAGATCCCTTGATCCACGCGTAGGGAAGCGTGCTAACAGCTCGGGAGGAAGCACGTGCATGCCCCTACTCGAGACGAGGACTGACTCCCCTGGGGAGACTCCAGAAGTACCCCAAGATCCATGTCGGCACTGGAGAGGAATCCTCAGGTTCCGTCACTGAGTCACAAGGTCTTAGGCCCAGCATCGACGGGAGAGGAATCCCGAGAGGCCCGGGAGAAACTCGCATGGGGACTGCCTTTCCTGAGGCCACCAGAGCGGGTCCCTGAGGCCCTCGTCGTAAGTCGAGAGCACCTGCCGCAAGTCGAGAAAATCCAGGAGGTTCTCCCCTCCAGGCGAGATGAGGCCCATTTCGGCTGAGACAACTAGGGGGTAATCAGACTTAATCTCTGGAACTTCCAAAGGGTCCTTCACACCCTTGCTGCAACTCAAGAAGTACCCGACATACCCGTCTCCACTCAAGAGGAACCGAGCGTCCCGCCCGTATCCAGAGTGGCCCCGTTTCCGCCTGCTAGCACGAGAGGAGTGATCCTTTCCCTGCGTGGTCCTGAAAGAATTCCTAGCGTTCCCGTCTCATCTCAAGAGGAGGCGCTCTCCACATTAAAGGCGAGAGGAACTCCAGTATCAGGCCCCATTCCCAGAGTCCCCAGATGTCTCAGTCCATTCCAAGGAAACCTGTTTTCCCTGCACTGCCTCCACTTTCAAGCCGAGGATCGACTCACACCGCGATGGCAGGTTGGACAGCCCTGTGGGAAAGCCTCGTGGGAAAGCCTCGCGGGAAAGCCTCGAGGGAAAGCCACAGATCCCTTGATCCACGCGTAGGGAAGCGTGACACTGCTGCTACAGCTCGGGAGGAAAGCGCACGTGCATGCCCCCACTCGAGACGAGGACTGACTCCCCCTGGGGAGACTCCAGAAGTACCCAAGATCCATGTTAGCACTGGAGAGGAATCCTCTGGTTCCGGCACCGACTCCACACAAGCTATTAGGCCCCGGAATCGATGGGAGAGGAATCCCGAGAGGCCCCAGAGCAACTCGCATGGGGACTGGCCTTTCCTGAGGCCACCAGAGCGGGTCCCTGAGGTCCCCGTCATAAGTCGAGGGCACCTGCCGAAACTCGAGAAAATCCAGGAGGTTCTCCCCTCCAGGCGAGATGAGGCCCATTTCGGCTGAGGCGTCTCGAGGCTAATCACATCTAACATCTGGAACTTCCAAAGGGTCCTTCACACCCTTGCTGCAACTCAAGAAGTTCCCCGACATACCCGTCTCCACTTGAGAGGAAGCACGAGAGTCCCGCTCACATCCAGAGGAGCCCCGTTTCCGCCTCCTAGCTCGAGAGGAGGGATCCATTCCTTGCGTGGTCGAGAAAGATTTCCCGGCGTTCCCGACGCATCTCAAGAGGTCGCGCTCTCCAGAGGAAAGGCGAGAGGAACTCCATGGTCGTGCCACCAATCCCAGAGTCCCCCAGATGTCTCAGTCCATTCCAGGGAGACCTGTTTTCCCTGCACTGCCTCGACTTTCAAGCCGAGGATCGACTAACACCACGGTGGCACGTGGGACAGCCCTGTGGGAAAGCCTCGTGGGAAAGCCTTGAGGGAAAGCCACTGATCCCTTGATCCACGACTGGAGCATGACACTGCTGCTACAGCTAGGGAGGAAAGCACAGGTGCATGCCCCACTCGAGACGAGGACTGACTCCCCTGGGGAGACTCCAGAAGTACCCCAAGATCCATGTCAGCACTGCAGAGGAAACCTCAGGTTCCGGCACTGACTCCACACAAGGTCTTAGGCCCCGCATCGACGGGAGAGGAATCCCGAGAGGCCCCGAGCAATTCGCATGGGGAGTGGCCTTTTCTGAGGCCCCAGAGCGGGTCGTTGAGGTCCCCGTCGTAAGTCGAGAGCAACTGCCCTATCTCGAGAAAATCCAGGAGGTTCTCCCCTCCAGGCGAGATGAGGCCCATTTCTGCTGAGGCGTCTCGAGGCTAATCACACCTAATCTGGAACTTCCAAACGGTGCTTCACACTCTGGCTGCAACTCAAGATGTTCCCCTACATACCGTTTCCACTCGAGAGGAAGCACGAGAGTCCCGCCCACATCCAGAGGAGCCCGTTTCTGCCTACTAGCTCGAGAGGAGGGATCCTTTCCCTGCGTCATCGGGAAAGAAATCCGGCGTTCCCGTCGCATCTCAAGAGGAGGCGCTCTCCACAGGAAAGGCGAGAGGAACTCCAGGGTCGTGCCACCATTCCCAGAGGCCGCTGGATGTCTCAGTCCATTAGAGGGAAAACTTTTTTCCCTGCACTGCCTCGACTTTCAAGCCGAGGATCGACTCACACCACGGTGGCACGTGGGACAGCCCTGTGGGAAAGCCTCGTGGGAAAGCCTTGAGGGAAAGACACAGATCCCTTGATCCACGCGAAGGGAAGCGCGACACTGCTGCTACAGCTCGGGAGGAAAGCGCGCACGTGCATGCCCCCACTCGAGACGAGGACTGACTCCCCTGGGGAGACTCCAGAAGTACCCCAAGATCAATGTCAGCCCTGGACAGGAATCCTCTGGTTCCGGCACCTACTCCACACAAGGTCTTAGGCCCCGGCATCGACGGGAGAGGAATCCCGAGAGGCCCCAAGCAACTCGCATGCGGACTGGCCTTTCCTGAGGCCACCAAAGCGGGTCCCTGAGGTCCCCGTCGTAAGTTGAGAGCACCTTCCGCAATTCGAGAAAATCCAGGAGGTTTTCCCTCCAGGCGAGATGAGGCCCATTTCCGCTGAGGCGTCTCGAGGCTAATCACACCTAACCTCTGGAACTTCCAAAGGGTCATTCACACCCTTGCTGCAACTCAAGAAGTTCCCAGACATATCCGTCTCCACTTGAGAGGAAGCACGAGAGTCCCGCCCACATCCAAAGGAGCCCCGTTTCCGTCTCCTAGCTCGAGAGGAGGGATCCTTTCCCAGCGTGGTCGGGAAAGAATTCCCGGCGTTCCCGTTGCATCTCAACAGGAGGCGCTCTCCACAGGAAAGGCGAGAGGAACTCCAGGGTCGTGCCACCATTCCCAGAGTCCCCTGGATGTCTCAGTCCATTCCAGGGAAAACTGTTTTCCCTGCACTGCCTCGACTTTCAAGCCGAGGATCGACTCACACCACGATGGCACGTGGGACAGCCCTGTGGGAAAGCCTCGTGCGAAAGCCTCGAGGGAAAGCCACAGATCCCTTTATCCACGCGTAGGGAAGCGTGACACTGCTGCTACGGCTCGGGAGGAAAGCGCACGTGCATGCCCCCCTCGAGACGGGACTGACTCCCTGGGGAGACTGCAGAAGTACCCCAAGATCCATGTCAGTAGGAGAGGAACCCTCAGGTTCCGGCACCGACTCCACACAAGGGCTTAGGCCCCAGCATCGAAGGGAGAGGTATCCCGAGAGGCCCCGAGCAACTCGCATGGGGACTGGGCTTTCCTGAGGCCCCCAGAGCGGGTCCCTGAGGTCCCCGTCGTAAGTCGAGAGCACCTGCCGCAACTCGAGAAAATCCAGGAGGTTCTCTCCTCCAGGCGAGATGAGGCCCATTTCCGCTGAGGCGTCTCCAGGATATTCACCTTACCTCTGGAACTTCCAAAGGGTTCTTCACACCCTTTCTGCAACTCAAGAAGTTCCCGACATACTGTCTCCCCTCGAGAGGAAGCACGAGAGTCCCGCCCACATCCAGAGGGGCCCCGTTTCCGCCTGCTACCTCGAGAGGAGGTATCCTTTCCCTTCGTGGTCGGGAAAGAATTCCCGGCGTTCCCGACCCATCTCAAGAGGAGGCTCTCTGTACAAGAAAGGCGAGAGGAACTCCAGGGTCGTGCCACCATTCCCAGAGTCCCCCAGATGTCTCAGTACATTCCAGGGAAATCTGTTTTCCCTGCACTGCCTCGACTTTCAAGCCGAGGATCGACTCACAACA
>NW_017197039.1:0-8251 GCF_001704415.2 Capra hircus
GGAAGCCTCGAGGGAAAGCCACAGATTCCTTGATCCACGCGAAGGGGAAGCATGACACTGCTAGGGACCCACTCCCTGGGGAGTCACTCTTGGTGCCTCAGGAAAGGCCAGTCCCATGCGACTTGCTCGGGGGCTCTCGGGATTCCTCTCTCGTCGATGCCGGGGCCTAAGATCTTGTTTGGCAGTCGGTGCCGAACCTGAGGATTTCTGTCCAGTGCTGACATGGATCTTGGGGTACTTCTGGAGTCTCCCCAGGGGAGTCAGTCCTCGTCCCAGTGGGGGCATGCACGTGCGATTTCCTCCAGAGCTGTAGCAGCATTGTCTCGCTTCCCTTCGCGGTGGATCAAGGATTATGTGGCTTTCCCTCGAGCTTTCCACGAGGCTTTCCCACGGGCTTTCCCATAGGGCTGTCCCACGTGCCACCGTGGTGTGAGTCAATCCTCGGCTTGAAAGTCGAGGCAGTGCAGGGAAAACACATTTCCCTGGAATGGCCTGAGACATCTGGGGGACTCTGGAATGGTGTCAAGACCCTGGAGTTCCTATCGCCATTCCTGTGGTTGCGCCTCCTCTTGAGATGCGAGGGGAACGCCGGGAATTCTTTCCCGAAACGCAGGGAAAGGATCCTTCCTCTCGAGCTATGAGGCTGAAACGGGCTCCTCTGGATGTGGCAAGAATCTCGTGCTTCCTCTCGAGTGGAGAGGGGTATTTCGGGGAACTTTTTGAGTTGCAGCTAGGGTTTGAAGGCCCTTTGTTAGTTCCAGACGCTTGTTGATTACCTCAAATGCCTCATCGGATATGGGCCACATCTCGCCTGGAGGGAGAACCTCCTGGATTTTCTCGAGTTGCAAGGTGCTCTCGACTTACGACTTGGACCTCAGAGACCGCTCTTGTGGCCTCATGGAAAGGCCAGTCCCCATGTAAGTTGCTCGGGGGCTTCTGGAACCTCTCCCGTCGATGCCGGGGCCTAAGACTTTGTGTGGAATCGGTGCCGGAACCTGAGGATTCCTCTCCAGTGCTGCAATGGATCTTGGTATTTCTGCAGTCTCCCCAGGGGAGTCAGTCCTCGTCTCGAGCTGTAGCAGCACTGTCATGCTTCCCTTCTCGTGGATCAAGGGATCTGTGGCTTTCCCTCGAGGCTTTCCCACGAGGCTTTCCCACGAGGCTTTCCCAGTGGGCTGTCCCACGTGCCACCGTGGTGTGAGTCGATCTTCGGCTTGAAAGTCGAGGCAGTGCAAGGAAAAACAGGTTTCCCTGGAATGGACTGAGACATCTGGGGACTCTGGGACTGGTGTCACGACACTGGAGTTCCTCTCGCTTTCCTGTGGAGAGTGCCTCCTCTTGAGACGCGACGGGAACGCCGGGAATTCTTTCCCGACCACGCAGGGAAAGGATCCCTCCGCTTGACCAAGGAGGCGGAAACGGGCCTCCTCTGGATGTGGGCAGAACTCTCGTGCTTCCTCTCGAGTGGAGACGGGTATATCGGGGAACTTCTTGAGTTGCAGCAAGGGTGTGAAGGACCCTTTGGAAGCTCCAGAGGTTAGGTGTGATTAGCCTCGAGACGCCTCAGCAGAAAATGGGCCTCATCTCGCCTGGAGGGGAGAACCTCCTGAATTTTCTCGAGTTGCGGCAGGTGCTCTCGACTTAGGACGGGGACCTCAGGACCAACTCTGGTGGCCTCAGGAAAGGCCAGTCCCCATGCGAGTTGCTCGGGGGCCTCTCGGGATTCCTCTCTCGTCGATGCCGGGCCTAAGATCTTGTGTGGAGTCGGTGCCGGAACCTGAGGATTCCTCTCCAGTGCTGACATGGATCTTGGGTACTTCTGGAGTCTCGCCAGTGGAGTCAGTCCTCGTCTCGAGTGGGGCATGCACGTGCGCTTTCCTCCCCGAGCTGTAGCAGCAGTGTCGCGCTTCCATTCGCCTGGATCAAGGGATCTGTGGCTTTTCAAGGAGGCTTTCCCACGAGGCTTTCCCACGAGGCTTTCCCACGAGCTATCCCACAGGCTGTCCCACGTGCCACCGTGGTGTGAGTCAATCCTCGGCTTGAAAGTCGACGCAGTGCAGGGAAAACAGGTTTCCCTGGAATGGACTGAGACATCTGGGGGATTCTGGGAATGTGGCTCGACCCAGGAGTTCCTCTCGCATTTCCTGTGGAGAGCGCCTCCTTTTGAGATGCGACGGGAACTCCGGGAATTCTTTCCAGACCACGCAGGGAAAGGATCCCTCCTCTCAGGCTAGGAGGCGGAAACGGGGCTCCTCTGGATGAATGTGGGACTCTCGTGATTCCTCTCGAGTGGAGACGGGTATGTCGGGGAACTTCTTGAGTTGCAGCAAGGGTGTGAAGGACCCTTTGGAAGTTCCAGAGGTTAGGTGTGATTAGCCTCGAGACGCCTCAGCGGAAACGGGCCTCATCTGGCCTGGAGGGGAGAACCTCCTGGATTTTCTCGAGTTGTGGCAGGTGCTCTCGACTTACGACGGGACCTCAGCGACCGGCTCTGGTGGTCTCAGGAAAGGCCAGTCCCCATGCGAGTTTTTCGGGGGCCTCTCGGGATTCCTCTCCAGTCGATGCCGGGGCCTAAGTCCTTTTGTGGAGTCGCTGCCGGCACCTGAGGATTCCTCTCCAGTGCTGACATGGATTTGGGGTTCTTCTGGAGTCTCCCCAGGGGAGTCAGTCCTCGTCTCGAATGGGGGCATGCACGTGGGATTTCCTCTCGTGCTGTAGCAGCAGTGTCACGCTTCCCTTCACGTGGATCAAGGGATCTGTGGCTTTCACTCGAGGCTTGCCCAGGAGGTTTTCCCACAGGGCTGTCCCACGTGCCACCGTGGTGTGAGTCGATCCTCGCTTGAAAGTGGAGGCAGTGCAGGGAAAAACAGGTTTTCCCTGGAATGGACTGAGACATTCTGGGGGACTCTGGGAATGGTGGCACGACCCTGGAGTTCCTCTCGCCTTTCCTGTGGAGAGCGCCTCCTCTTGAGATGCGACGGAAACCCTGGGAATTCTCTCCCGACCACGCATGGGAAGGATCCCTCCTCTCGAGCTAGGAGGCGGAAACGGGGCTCCTCTGGATGAGGGCGGGACTCTCGTGCTTCCTCTCGAGTGGAGACGGGTATGTCGGGGAACTTCTTGAGTTGCAGCAAGGGTGTGAAGGACCCTTTGGAAGTTCCAGAGGTTAGGTGTGATTAGCCTCGAGACGCCTCAGCGGAAATGGGCCTCATCTCGCCTGGAGGGGAGAACCTCCTGGATTTTCTCGAGTAGCGGCAGGTGCTCTCGACTTAATGACGGGGACCTCCAGGGACCCGCTCTGGTGGCCTCAGGAAAGGCCAGTCCCCATGCGAGTTGCTCGCTGGCCTCTCGGGATTCCTCTCCCGTCGATGCCGGGGCCTAAGCCTGCCGGGAGCCAGTGTGAGGAAGCCCGCCCGTGACAAGTTTATGAGGAAGGAAGCTGACATAAGCAAGGCGTGCTCAGACTTCAGGAACCCCTCTGGAAATTTTTAAGCATGTACCCCAACAAAAATCTGCCGGTTTTTTGTGCTCTGCTTTTTCACTCTTCTGACCTTTTCTGGAAAAAGTCAATTCAGGGCGTTAGTCTTCTGCATTTGAAAGAGTGTTTCAATCCAAAAACCCTCTGATGGCTTTCTAGCCTGCCTGTAGGACTCGTACAGCTGCGCTTGTGATTGTTTGAGGCCTCCTGACCGCAGGAGGCACAGGAAGCTTAAAACATCCTAGGAATGCAGGAGCTTCCGAGGAGTCAAAAGCTTTAGAATAGGACTGATTAAAAGTTTCATTTTTTTGGGTCAATGCTTGCTGCCAAATTTTCATATCCTTTATTTTTAGATATAGTTGGTATATAGAAAAACAAGTAGTAGACCTGGTATTAGCAACATTAGATCTTTGAGTTAAGTACCTTCTTTGTTATAACCCACTGCACCTTTGTTCTATAGAGATGTAACTTTAATGCTTTTAAGGAGATGCAGATTAAAGAAAAACACTTCAGGGGAAACAAAATTAACATTCATTAAGGAAGAGAGCCAAAAAGTGGTAACAAGCCTCTTGGCCAGAAGATAATGTAAATCACCTGAGACCTTTTGTATACAAAATGATATACAGAAAGAATCTGGGTTGTGAACGCTACATAATTTTGTGTTATCCATTGATCTCCATGTTTTTATCAAAAGTATAAAAGGCCTTCTGAACAATAAAGGAGGAGGCCAGGGGCCGGGGGCCAGATTCTCGGACCAGCTTCTCGAACTAGTCTCTCAGCCTGGTTTCTTGGGACTCTGGCTCCCCCCGTGTCTTTCTCTCTCTTTCTTCTTCTCTACCTTTCCTTCTCTCTGCTCTTTACTTTAACTTCAGGCTGAATCTCCACCTGGAGTGCGGAGGCTCGCCAGGTCTACTTACTTGCCCCGGCTGTTTAAGACCCGCACGAAAGGGAGCTTAAGGCGAGGCACCCTTAGATATTCAAGCGGGCGCCGGTGGCCCAACGTAGGTGGTGCAAATTCCTTGTCTGGAATTTTATTGGCCTTCCGCGTAAACCAAGCTATTCAGCCCTCTTCTCCACTTAATCTTCTTACTACACTATAGTTTCCTAATCTAATCTTACATTAATAAATAAACAAGTCTTTCCACCCCAACGCCGACCACCTTTCGAATTCCCTGGATCCACCGGGGCTGGGACCCCGGCATAAGACCTTGTGTGGAGTCGGTGCCGGAAGCTGAGGATTCCTCTCCAGTGCTGACATGGATCTTGGGGTACTTCTGAAGTCTCCCTCAGGGGAGTCAGTCTTCGTCGCGAGTGGGGGCATGCACGTGCGCTTTCCTCCCGGAGCTGTAGCAGCAGTGTCATGCTTCCCCTTCGCGTGGATCAAGGGATCTGTGGCTTTCCCTCGAGGCTTCCCTCGAGGCTTTCCCACGAGGCTTTCCCACAGGGCTGTCCCACGTGCCACCGTGGTGTGAGTCGATCCTCGGCTTGAAAGTTGAGGCAGTGCAGGGAAATCAGGTTTCCCTGGAATGGATTGAGACATCTGGGGGACTCTGGGAATGGTGCACGACCCTGGAGTTCCTCTCCCCTTTCCTGTGGAGAGTGCCTCCTCTTGAGATGCGTCGGGAACGCCGGGAATTCTTTCCTGAACAGGCAGGGAAAGGATCCCTACTCTCGAGCTAGGAGGCGGAAACGGGGCTCCTCTGGATGTGGGCGGGACTCTCGTGCTTCCTCTCGAGTGGAGACGGGTATTTTGGGGATCTTCTTGAGTTGCAGCAAGGGTGTGAAGGACCCATAGGAAGTTCCAGAGGTTAGGTGTGATTAGCCTCGAGACGCCTCAGAGGAAATGGGCCTCATCTCGCCTGGAGGGGAGAACCTCCTGGATTTTCTCGAGTTGCGGCAGGTGCTCTCGACTTACGACGGGGACCTCAGGAACCCGCTCTGGTGGCCTCAGGAAAGGCCAGTCCCCATTCGTGATGCTCGGTGGTCTCTCGGATTCCTCTCCCGTCGATGCCCGGGCCTAAGACCTTGTGTGGAGTCAGTCCCGGAACCTGAGGATTCCTCTCCAGTGCTGACATGGATCTTGGGGTACTTCTGGAGTCTCCCCAGGGGAGTCAGATCTCGTCTTGAGTGGCGGCATGTACGTTCGCTTTCCTCCCGAGCTGTAGCAGCATTTTCAAGCTTCCCTTCGAGTGGATCAGAGGCCATCTGTGGATTTCCCTCGAGGCTTTCCCACGAGGCTTTCTCTCGAGGCTTTCCCACAGGGCTGTCCCACGTGCCACCGTGGTGTGACTCTATCCTCGGATTGAAAGTCGAGGCAGTGCAGGGAAAACAGGTTTCCCTGGAATTGACTGAGACATCCGGGGGACTCTGGGAATGACGGCACGACCTGGAGTTCCTCTCACCTTTACTGTTTAGAGCGCCTCCTCTTGAGATGCGATGGGAATGCCAGGAATTCTTTCCCGACCAAGTAGGGAAAGGATCCCTCATCTCGAGCTACGAGCCGGAAACGGAGCTCCTCTGGATGTGGCCGGGACCCTCGTGCTTCCTCTTGAGTGGAGACGGGTATGTCGGGGAACTTCTTGAGTTGCAGCATGACTGTGAAAGACTCTTTAGAAGTTCCAGAGTTCACGTGTGATTAGCCTCGAGACACCTCAGTGGAAACGGGCCTCATCTCACCTGCAGGGGAACCTCCTGGATTTTACCGAGTTGCGGCAGGTGCTCTCGACTTACGACGGGGACCTCATGGACCCGCTCTGGTGACCTCAGGAAAGGCCAGTCCCCATGCGAGTTGCTAGAGGTCCTGTCGCTATTCCTCTCCCGTCGATGCCAGGGCCTAAGACCTTGTGTGGAGTCGGGGCTGGAACCTGAGGATTCCTCTCCAGCGCTGACATGCATCTTGGGGTATTTCTGGAGTCTCCCCAGGGGAGTCAGTTCTCGTCTCGAGTAGGGGCATGCACGTGCGCTTTCCTCCCGTGCTGTAGCAGCAGTGTCACGCTTCCCGTCGCGTGGATCAAGGAATCTGTGGCTTTCCCTGGAGTCTTTCCCATGAGGCTTTCCCACAAGGCTATTCCACTTGCCACCATGGTGTGAGTCGATCCTCGGCGTGAAAGTCGAACCAGTGCAGCGAAAACAGGAACCTCCTTCCCCACAGTAGGGGATACACTGTCCCCTTGGGCGGGTATCTCCAGGGCACTCGCGCTGGGGGTTGCCCGCGGAGGTGCGGGCCTCAGGCTCCACGTGAGAAAAGCCCCAAATGGCATTAGCTGCCAGTCCAGACGCTGGCCCCTCAGGTCTCTGGCCGGAGCCTTGGGCTCCAGGCAACTCAAAGCCCTCGGGTGGCACTCTGGGACTGCTGTAGGGAAAGGATGCCAAGAGCCCACGGAGGAGTTGGGAGGGGGGGCATGGGGGAAACGGAGGCGAGGACAGCGAGGGATCTAGGTGGAGGCGCGCTGGAGAGAGCGTCTGGTGTCCCGGAATGCCTCGGAGGAGCCAGCGGGGACAGTCGAGGACCAGGGACCTGTGGAATGTGAAAAGGAGGGAAATCTCAGAGCAAGGCAGGCTGGGAAAGGGGGCGTTGGTGGCCAATTCAAAGGGGACCTAGGGGCGTTTCCTGGGCGGTGAGTTCCCTTGGCACTGCTGAGGGCCCCTGATTGATCCACTCGGGGTTGAACCCACCCCCCGCTGCGAGGAGGGCCACAAACCAAAGCCCCCGAACTACCCGCCCACCCCAACGGGGATCTTGGCGTCCAGGGCTCAGCCGTGCCCGGGAAAAGCCCACTCGCTCCACGGGACTCCGTCCAGGGTCTCTGCTTGGAAAGAGGCCAGGGGCGGCCCCCTCCATCTACCCACCCAAACCCTATTGACGTCAGTGGTGGCGGAGACGCCTCCCGTTCTCCAGAGTCCTAAGCTGCTGGGTCCCGCCCACTCGGCCAGCAGTCTGCAGCGTGCCCGTGTGCCTCTCCCACCATGGCTTGGTTCGGCTCCTCCAGCACCTCAAGCGGTACGTTTGCCCTCGGTCCCTGTGGTCGGATCACATCTCAGGGATTTGTGGGTGGCCTGGGCAAGGGCTCTCGGCCAATGTGTTGACCCCCCACCCCCGAGAACGGCTGGGACCCATCGGCCAGGCCCCGGTTTCCGAGGCGTCAGGTGTGCCCAAATTCGGAGGGCGTGGCATCGTTCGTTCATCTTGCTCCTTTGGCACACACATGGCTTCTCCGTTCTCTTTTCTGGGAAGACAGTGTTGTTTCAGGGGGCTGCTGCGGGGGCGGGGGCCGGGTTGCGGGGAGGGGTGGTGGGAGCGGTGCTGCTGGGATGAGGCCCTTTATCCTCACATCTTCTGTGGAATGGGAGTCGGGGAGCTCTGTGCCTTGCTGCCTTCAGTGCTTCCTCTGCACAGGGGCCTATGGCTTCTGCCTTTGTCAGGCGTTACGGGGTTTGGGCGTCGCTTTGGTGGCCTTGGCCTTGCCTTGGCCTGGGCCTTGGCCTTGCCCTTGGCGTTGCCGTTGCCCTTGCCTTGGTCTTTGGCTTGACCTTGCCCTGCCCTTGAACTTGAACTTGAACTTGACCTTGACTTGAACTTGAACTTGAACTTGGCTTGACCTTGACTTGAACTTGAACTTGACCTTGACCTTGAACTTGAACTTCAACTTGAACTTGAACTTTTGAACTTGAACTTGAAACTTGAACTGAACTTGACTTGACTTGAACTTGAACTTGACTTGAACTTGAACTTAATCTTGACCTTGACATTGAACTTGAACTTGACTTGAACTT
>NW_017197040.1:0-30454 GCF_001704415.2 Capra hircus
GATTCTCCTTGCAGTCCAAGCGGGGACTCTCTCAAATCTTTGCCAGGAGGAACAAAGATGGCATGGCAAGAGGAGTTGGTGGACGTGGAATACATCTTTCTCCACGGACACATCAGGAATACATCTTCAGAATAGAAGTGCATGCAGAAAAGCAGCTGAGAGTGGACAGGGGTACATGACCAGCAGAAAAGTATTTACAGACCCATGCAAACTCAAGGTCAAGCCGTGAGCCTTTAGAGTGGGTCCACTGGTTCCAAGATCCTAGACTACCAGAGAACTAACCCTAGGATATCAAATAGTGAGAACTGACACAAAGGAAACCACTGGAATACAAGACCCCGGCATCACCAAACCACTGATAGCCCTGTGCAGGACGCCTCATCTAAACCATAAAGAAAAGAAAAATAACAAACCTGATCATCAGCAGACAGAATTACCACCTACTCAGCCTTGCCCATCAGAAGAAAAAACAAAGAAACAAAACGCAGCACAAATCTCACCCTATAAGAAGCTTACACAAACCACTGGAACAACCTTAGAGGGCAGAAACAAAAAAGAAGAAAGAATTCAACCTTGAAGCCTGGGGAAAGCAGACCTCAAACACGATAATTAAAATAATAATAATAAATGGAAAAGGCAGAGAAATATTGCACAAATGAAAGAGCAAAACCAGAAACACAGAAGTCCAAATAAATGAAAAGGAAACAGGCAAACTACCTGAAAATTAATTCATTGCTAAAGGGAATGCAGTGACACTGATACTTTGGAAACTGTCTGGCAAATTCTTTTAAGCTAAATATAGTCTTATCCTATGATCTAACAAATGAACGTTAAGGTATTTACTCAAAAGAGCCAAATCCTTAAGCCCATCCAAAAACCTACAACCAAGTTTTTATAGAAGAATAAGTCATGGCTGCCAAAAAATCAACATCACCAAAGATAACCTTCAGTAGATGAGTGGGGAAACAAACTATGGTAAGCTTCGTGGAATACTATTCAGTGCTGGAAGAAAACATTTCAAAGCATAAAAAGATATAGAGACAAGTCAATGTATATTGATTAGCAGAAGAAGCCAGTATAAAAAAGCTTACATACTGTATGATTCTGTCAATGTTACATTTTGGAAAATGCAAATCTTTAGAAACAGTAAACATTCAGTAGTTGTCAGGGGTTCCAAGTGAGGTTTTGAGGGATGAACAGATGGAGCATGGGAGATGCATAGGCATTCACACTCCTCTGCACGACACCATGTTGGCTGAGTTGATAATATCATGCATCTGTCAAACACTAAAAGAACCGTAAAACACAAAAGTAAAATGTATTGTAAGCAATGGGACAATAGGTAATAATGAGATATTGACATTAGTGGGTCAGATGTAAAAAAACGAACTTATATCCATTGATCCAATACAAGATGTTAATAATAGAAGATACCAAGTGGAGGAAGAGAGTGGCTGTATGAGACCTCTCTATACTATCTGCTGAATTTTCTCAAAACTTAAATCTGTTTCTTTCATAAAAGAAATACAAAGGGAAACAAAAATATAAACAGATGAAAAAGAGGAGCTACATCGCCTCATCATGAAAGAAATGCCAGATCAAAATTACAATGAAGGTGTCGCCTCATACAGGTCAGAATGGTCATCATCAAAATTTGTACAAGCAGTAAATGCTGGGGAGAGTTTAAAGAAAAGGTGGGAATGGAAATTGATATAGCCACTATGGAGAACACTAGGGAGGTTCCTTTAAAACTAGGATTAAAACTACCATATGACCCAGCAATTGAAATACTGGGCATATACACTGAGAAAAGAAGAATTGAAAAGACATGTGTATCCAATGTTCATTGCAGCACTGCTTACAATAGACAGGGCATGGAAGCAAAGTAGACCTTCAACTGACAGATGACTGGATAGTGAAGTTGTGGTAGCCACATACCATGGAATATCAGCCATAAAAAGGAGCAAATTTAAGTCACTTGTAGTGAGGTGGGATGCACCTAGAGCCTGTTTACAGAGCGAAGAAAGTTAGAAAAGTAACGTATATTAACGCATATACATGGAAAGTAGGAACGGTACTCACGAGCCTATCTGAAGGGCGGGAATAGTGACATGGATGTGGAGAATGGACCTGTGGACACAGCAAGGGAAGGCGTGGGTAGGACGAACTGAGAGCGTGGCACTGACAAATATTAGAGTCCCATGTGTACAAAAGATAGCTGGCGGGAAACTGCTATATAATACAGGGAGCTCAGCCTGGTGCTGTGTGCCAGCCTAGAGGGGTGAGATGAGGGCTTGGGAGGAAGTCTCATCAGGCGGGAGGACTATGTATACGTAGCGCTGATGCATCCTGTTGTATAGCAGAAACAACACAACATTACAAAGCAAGTACCTGTTGATTAAAACAACTTTTTTAAAGTCTAGTAATTTAAAAGCAGAAAAAAAAATATAAGAACACAAAGCCAGTACAGAGTTACATGCACCAATGCAAAATGAATAAAAGTCAGCAATAATGAAAAGCAAACTATCATGGTAAGAATTTGATCCTCGAATTGAAATTCTTAAGAAACGGGCACAGAAAATATTGACACATATAAGTAACTTCAGAAACCTGGCATAAAAAAGATCAAGACAGCAAAATCAAGAGACTGGTCTGGAAGAATAGACAATACTCAGACCATGTATTAGAAAACACACCATAAACAAAAGCAACAATATGAAAAATGTAGCTGCCAAAGAAACCTTAGAAAAATGCATGCAGTCTACACGAAGGCAACAAGAAGAATTTCCTGAGCCCTTAGGAAAAAGAAGTCTCAAACAGAATAGTATGTTATGTGTATTCATGAGGACACATTCTAAAGACTGTCGATTTTCCTTAAATCCTTTACAGATTTAGTACCACATCCAGAGTAGCTGACACCACAGTCACACGTGGGCGGGCTGTTTCCTGTACCCAGAACAAACCATGGAAAACTTATACAAGGAATAAGGACAACTACCAGCAAAAGCAAGAACACAAAAGAAATAATCCCTGAGGAACAATAAGTCTCCACTGAACTTGACCCTATGAGTGCCCAGGTGGGGAGTACTCTGAGGCTGACACAGGTGTGCAGGCCACAGAGGAAACAGACAACAGGATCAGCTGGAAAAGGCTTTAAACTGGAGTGGTTGGTTCTTCCACTGGGCCGTGGGACCATGAGCCTCTACTGCTTCACTGAAGGAACCTGAGGCAGCATCTCAGAGCCCCATCCCAGGATCATGGGGCACCAAAGTTTGGGATGGACATGGCAGTATGGCCCAGAGGTCATGCAATAACCAGCACAAGCTTTGTTAGTGGTGACAACTGGCCCTTGTAAATGGTCAGCTTAAGAGACTGTCACACATGGACTAAAGAGAAAAGCTTGTATCACAGTAATTGTACAAAAGGACAGAAATTAATCTCAGAACTTTCGAGCAATGCCCCTGCACTCGACTAAGAGCTGACAGTGAGAACCGTCAGGCTGAGGAGCGCCTTCACTTTCTCTGCTGGGATTGTGTGGAGCATGGTTGGGAACAGGGGTGGTTTTATACCAGAAAGGGAAGGGATATCAGGCTCCGCCTGCAGTCAACATGAAGATCCTGAGTGAGATGTGAGGGATTCCACACCACAGAAGGCATTCTCCCATCCTTCCCTCTCACTTATCTTACCTGCAGCAGCCATTTCCAGGAAGCCTTAGGCAGAAGCAATGATGAGATGCCAGTGCGCTTCTCACCAGGAGTCTGGGGATTTGACATCTTCCAGGTGAGGCCTTGCCCTCAGGTGAGCAGATGGCACATAAGGCAGCATCACGGTCAGGGGAAGACAGGGATAGTGGACAGAGAGCATCACTCAGCACACATGTGCCCCAGAGTGCCCTCACTGTCTGTCTCAGCAGCTCCAGGAAGGCTGTCCAGGCTCGGGCTCCCAAATTCTTCCTGCTTGGTTTACTGAGAGAAGTGAGAGGCAAGGAGTGAGGCAAGTTGACTGAGATCAGCAAGGACATCCCAGGACCCACTATGAGTCGAAGAAGGACCACATCCCTGCTCCTGCGGGAAACTCCCCCAAAACCCTGCCCACCCAGGCCGTGCCCCTGCTGTCCTCCTGGAGCCCAGAAGCACGATAGGAAGTGACGGCCCCCTATCTACGATGGGGTGTGATGCCATCTTTGAGAGGGCTGCTATCTTTGAGAGCTGCTGTAGCTGTGCCCAGAGGGAGGAGTCCGAGGTCTCATCAGGGGTCCAAGTCGGAGGTGACATGAGCTACAAGTGCACTGGATAGTTACAAAGATACGCCCTGGCACTCCCAACACATTTTCCATCTGAAAAGTGGCGACTTCACAGCCCCCTGGCAACCCGCACCTTCTCTAGGCCTGTAGGCTCAGGCCTGGCTTTTAGGTGCAATGTCCATCAGCTACGAACGCAGGTTCTCGGGACATAACCTGGGTCCAGGGGTGGTGGATCTGGGTGCGGGGTTGGTGGACCCTGGCTCTCTTTGGTGGGAGGGAAGTCCGGGATTCTGTGGAGTAAAGGAGGGACCCATGGGGTGACTGAGTGTCTCAACACACCAGATTGGCGGCCACCCCTAACCCCTTACCCAGCGTGACTTTGCCGGAGAGCAACCAGTCAGCATCTGGGGCAGTTCTAAAGGCTGAGGGGCTCCCTGACTATGATCGCCAAACACAGTACACTCGGGGAAGAAGGGACCTCGTTCCTAAGGGCTGGCAGCCCGTCAGCAGAGGGAGGATGTCACGGCTCGGGAGGATTCAGGGTAATGACCATCCTCCGCATCACAAGGCCGACTCAGGACCCTCCCCTGTAGCCAGCACTTCCTCCCAGCCAAACATGGGGATGGTTTGGTGGTCTGTCTGGGGAGGTTGGCAGCTCGGTTGTGAAGGGGCAGCCTGGAGACAGCAGAAGGGCAGGTCCCGGCTCCTTTTCACTGGGGCGGCCTTGAACACTCCCTCCTCTCATTGTCTGAGGTGACAGGGAAGGTGGCAGCGTCAACTTCAAAGCAAGAGAGGGAACAGGGTGGGTGGGTTTGGGGGTGGGGGGGATAAGAGGGAGTCTTGCCCCAGTTTTCATCATGACTCTGAAATGTGAACTGAAAGGACCTGCCTCCCCTGCCAGCCCCTACAGGCCTCCCTCTAACACCCAGGCAGGGCTGTCTGGCTGCACCCCAGTGATCACTCTCACTTCCTACCCAGCCAGTCTCAAGGGAGGGCTCACCAGGAGAACACGAGACTTGTGGGTCCTAGAGCACTGGCCTCAAGGACCCCTCAGAGGCGGCTTGGGTTCAAGCCAGGGAGGACTCTCCTCACTGCAGTTGCTCACAACATCTGCTTGTCCTTCCTCTAGGTGCCCTCCTTCCCTGCCACCCTGCCTGCATGCGCCTGTGATCCATAACCAGTGTCACCATGCCTCAGAGGCCACAAGAACAAGTACCATGCCCGTGTGAAATTCCACCAGGTCCAGGGGGACACTCAGTATCCCCAGGAGGCTCAGACCAGTGCTGCTGCAGCCCCCAAAGAGGAGTGCCCCTCTTCCCACTCGTCTGTCCCTCAGGCTTCTCCCCTGAACTCCTCTGCTACTGGAGATCACCAGGAGCTTCAGGGAGCCATGGCCCCTAGCTCTCCTAATGCAGGGCCTTCCTGTGCAGGATCTGATGAAGGTGCCCAGGGCCCAGAGGAGGAAAGTGCAGGTGCCTCCAAGGCAGCCCCTGTCACTCAGAGCCCTCTCATAGATCCTCTGACCAGGAAAGCCAGTATGCTGGTGGAGTTCCTGCTGGAGAAGGACACCAAGAAGGAGCCCATCTCGCAGCATGCCCTGCTGAAGGTCGTTGGCAGGAAGTATAGGCAGCACTTCCCTGAAATCCTCAGGAGAGCCTCTAAGCACATGGAGCTGGTCTTTGGCCTGAAGCTGACAGTAGTCGGCCGTAGCATGATCATCTGTGCTCTCATCTACAAGCTCAACCTCCGCGGCGATGAAGGTCTGAGTGAGGAGGGGGTGGTCGGCCCAAGTCCGGTTTCCTCATGGTGGCTCCTGGGCATTATCTTCAGGAAGAGTAACCACGCCCCCGGGGAGGAGGTCTGGAAATTCCTCAGTGTGTTGGTGGTCTATACTGGGAGGAGTCACTGGATCTTTGGGGAGCCCAGAAGGCTCATCACCAAAGATCTGGTGCAGAAGAAGTACCTGAAGTATCGACAAGTGCCCAGTGGCGATCCTCCCCACTACGAGTTCCTGTGGGGCCTGAGAGTTTGTGTTGAGACCAATAAGATGAAGGTGTTGGAGGTGCTGGCCAAGATCCACAATACCGTCCCGACTCCCTTCCCAGACCTCTATGACGAGGCTCTGAGAGATCAGGTGGAGAGAGCAGGGCTGAGAGGCAGGGCCAGGGCTCCCACAATGGCTGAAGCCAGTGCCCCTTCCAGGGCCAAGTCCTACAGCTCCTCCCACATCTAGGGAGGGAGACCCTGACACTTTCTCCCCTTTTGTGTTGGAACAGAGCTGTCAAGCTCCTAAATAGTAGAGAGTAGTAGGGTAGAAGGAACAAAACCTGTATGTTCTTTATAGTTTTATGGAGTAAGGGAGTTTAGGTACAACTCATTTTAAAAAATATATATCTTTTTTCCTTTATCCATAGAAGAAATATCTAGTGAACGTTGATTTAAAGTAGATTAAGGAGATGAGGGAGGAGTTTAGTATTTTCAAATGTTAATTACTTTTCATAAAGTTTATTGTGCCTCAGAATACAAATGTATTAATCATATAAATCACATTGTTTGCTGTTTTAAAGTTTTGAAAGCCACAGGTTGGGTATATGTAAAACACACTGAACATACTGAATATATTGTTCACCATCTACACAAGGTGAGATGACAATGGAATAAAATTTTCTCAAAGAGTAGTGAAGCTCCTAGATAGTGCAGGTTAGTAGGGGTCGAGCAAACCAAGTTTAGATCTCTATTTTCTTCCTGATTTAAACTAGTAACTTCTGCATATTATTTATTTTATTTTTATTGAATATTTTTACTTCTAACAGATTCTTTTTCTTCAGAATATTGACTTTTAATGATATTCCAGTTTTATTTATTGCTGTTTTTAGGATTTTGGTAGATGTAAAAGAAATTCATGAACCATCTGTATGTCTTTATGATCTGGAAGTAGGTAATATGTTGCTGAAAGAGAGATTTTCATGGTAATGTGAAACGTGACCACAGATATTATTGAGAAACCAAAAAACAAGCAAATATAAAGGAAAAATCTTTTAATTTGTAGTTTGCCTTATTTCCTCTAACCCTTTTTTTTTGTAAAATATAATATTTTTTACCTTAATTTAGCTCATTTAAGAGTATTTATTTCTTTTGTCCCAGTGCACTGCATAGTCTGTGCTCTCTACTGGATAAAAATAACCTCAGATAGGAAGGTGGTATTTTGGAGGTGCATAATAATCATGACTTCCATTAAATTAAAGACCATTGTTTCTTAATTAGTATGACTCGGCTTTATATGTAGTACATGCATTCCAGCATTCATGCAGGATAGGATTTAGCAGACTCCATTTATAGATGGATAACTTGCAATTGTCTCAACTTCACAAGACTGGTAAAGTGACCTTTATCAGACAAGTCCCCTGATATGCAGTAGTCCAGAGTCCTTCCCTTTCTTTACAAGGGCAAGAACTGAGGAAATCTCTTTTCACCAGTGACATATTTGGTTCCATGACTAGGATTGCTGCCACGGTGATCTCCAGTGGTCTTGCCCAAACTGCTGGCTGGAGACCCCTGACTTTCACTCTCTCTCTCCCATGAAAACTTGCTTCCTGTCACTCTCTGCTTGGTTCTCTTTCCCATGACCCACAGGGCAAGATCTGGGTCAGCTCACTGTGTCATGGCTCCCCGTGTCATGGCTCCCCTCAATTAAGAGCTGCAAGGAGGACGCCCAGGCTGTGCATCCCCAAAGAATGCTTGGGTGGCAGTTGACACTGTCCTTAGGCCTGGTAGACACAGAATTTCCAATGGTGAAGGCGCCCACTGAGGCCAAGACTTTTCTCCTCTCATCTTTGTTATTTCCTCTATGGCCCTATCCATTCTGATGTGAGAAGTTTAACCGAGAAGACTGCATGATGTTCAAATTAAGACCGAATAAATAATCAGGGACTTGATTGGGTGAGATTCTTCTCTCTAAGTCCTCGAGTCCAATTCCCTCCCTAAACATTCTTAATCCGAGTGTGTTTCCAGGACCAGAACTGCATCAGGGGCCAAAACTGGGGGACTCTGCATCCTTCTCTAGATTTTTGGCCTACCTCACCACTCCCTGACCTTACACTGTGGAAGATTCCCTCCCTTCTTGGGGGTCTCAAGCAGATTTTATTAATCCCAGGGCAGAGGCAGTAAGCGAGCACCTTTCTCAGCAGGCTTAGGACTCTCTGCCTAGGAGACAGTCCACTTCTCCCAAGATCCACAATCAGGAACTTCAACCTCCCCCACTTCATAGCTCTACACCTTCCCTCATATCCTTGATTTCTCTTCTATCCTGCTCTCCAGACTTCTCAGACTGTCCTTGATCCTTGAGCCTCCTTGTTGGTTAGGTGTTGCTTCTTTCATTCTTAATGTGGTTAGTCGCTAAGTCATGTCCAACCCTTTGTGGGCCCTTGGACTGAAGCCCACCTGGATCCTCTGTCCACAGGATTTCCCAGGCCAGCAATATTTGAGTGGATTACCATTTCCTTCTTTAGTGTGCCTTCCCAATCCTGTGATTGAACCCACATCTCCTGCATTGCAGGTGGATTCTTAGCAAGGAGCCACTTCAGGAGTCCAAAGAGGAGCCCTCTCCAAGATCACAACGAGAATACCATGAGGGGAACTTTTGCCCAGTATTGCTATCACTGCCTTGTGGTACTCCAGTCCTACCTTTCAGCTCTGTGTCTTTTTCTTTTATTTCAGTGATAATGGTAAACTCTTTAGTTGGCCCAGAACCTAGGTCTCGTCCCTCCCTCTCTGAAGATTTTAGGCCCTTGGATGCTGGTCATTCTTCCTCCCACTGGCTTCTGTTCCTTTTCGAGACTAACCCAAGGGGCCTCCTCAGGCTCACCAATCAGGTAGATTTCAGGTGCTCACAGGCAACCCACTCTTGACACTGGGAATGCACCAGAACAAATAACTCCCATTGGTCCCTGTCTTGTGACATCCTAACTGAAAAATGGGAGGCAAGGGCAGAAGTCCCATGCATCCAAATGTTCATGATCCTATTCCAAAATCCATGTCTAAAGAACTCTTTTTAACTCCTGTGAAAGCACTCACACCCCTTTCAAAGTGCCTCCTTCTCCACCAGGAGACTGATGTTTTATATGATCAGCTTATTAGTCCACTTTCCCAAGAACCACAACCAGGAACTGCTACCTCCCAGTTCTGAGCAGGGGGCGGGGGGGGGGGCAGTCTGCCAGACCATCCTCCTCTAATGTACCATCTAGGCAGCTGGAGACCTAAGACTCCCGAAAATCAACTCATGTATTTTGCCTTTGGCATACTCAGTGATAGAGGTAGGGTTGAGGAGCCAAAAAGGATTCAGGGACAACAGCAAAAAGCATCATTACACAAAGTGACAGCTCAAACCCCTCCACTACCTTAGGGTTACTCTCCCTTAACAAAGCCAACAGCAGGGACAGAATCCAGGAAGCCTGGATCAGAGCCACTGTCTTGTGCAGAAAGGATGGATCTTCGTACAGCCAGGAGGGTGACTGGAAGGTCGAATGCTCCCTGTTTGGGAAAAGTCCACCAGTACCCTACCTGACAGATGTACAAATGAGAGGGCATCCAGAAGCATGACCACAGTCTCTCCAGTCCTATAGGAGACTCGAGGCTGCCAAAACCAAGCAGGCCGAGGGAACCGAAGACTGATGAAGCCTGGGAACCTCTGTGGCTCCCAAAGGATACCTGGTCATTTCCCCAGAGGAGCCTCAGGTAACCCTTGATGTGGCAGGGAAGACAGTTATTTTATATGTGGGGCAGCTACCTGGTGCTGATTTGCCTTGGCCCTTGGCCCTCCAATCCTCCATGATGATGAGGATGGAAGGAAGGTCCCAGACCAAGTGACCTGCCCCTCCCCTCAAGTCCTTGCTAGGAAAGTTTACCTTTGATCATCAGTTTCTGATCATGTATGACTACCCCCTGCTCTTGTTGGGAAGAAACTTGCTCACTAAATTCCAGACAAGAGTCCAAGCTGGAGACCCTCATGGAGAAGACACCCAGCAAGAGAAATGATTGCTCTTAGCTGGGGGAGCCTGCCTCCATATTACAGGGACAGAATAGCATAGGATACAGGTAGCTATCCCAAGTGACTCGGTGGAAAAGTGTGAACCTGCAGTGTGGGAGACAAAGGTTCAATCCCTGGGTGTGGAACATTCCCTGGAGGAGGAAACGGCTACCAATTCCAGTATTCCTGCCTGGAGAATCCCACGGACAGAGAGCCTGGAGTGCTGCAGTTCATGGGCTTGCAGAGTCAGACATGAATGAGGGCCTGAGCACAGACAGACAGAGAGACGGGTAGCTGCAGAAGTCTAGTAGGGGCCTAGAGATAGAGAAACCTAGGGACCTTTGGGAGACCAGTATAAGTTACTGATCACTCAAGAAATGTATCAGAAAGTCGTGAAAGGTAGCAGGCTTGCTTAAATATAAAGCCATAAATGAAACATGACAGATGCTCCAGTCCCATATGTAAAAGAGGAATGTCACCACCCTTCTACTGATTTGAAGAAGTACTATGATAATCCGAGCTTGACCTAATAGGGTCAGACACTCTCCTGCCCCAAACGAAGTGGGAGGGAGTTATGTAAGCCTGACCTCTATTCAAAGAAGGCAGTCTTTCCCCCTCGTTCACTTTCCTTTGATTATAAAATGCAGCCCACTTAATCCTCAGGGCAGAGCTCCATTACCTGCCTGCTTGCATTTCTTACAAGCGTCCTATATTAATACATCTACTTCTTGTCTAACACTTTGCCTTTCTGATTTCCTTCTGTGCTGAGACACAAAGAACCTAAGCCTCAGTAAGTCTAGGCACTAGGTGAGAGATTCTAATTAAAAGACCATGCTTCAGGTCCCAAACAGGATTTTGGCTGGATTCAAGTCCCGGCCAGGTGGGTTTCAGTCCCAGCCATGTGGGCTCAAGTCCCAGCCTGAGGTGAATATTTTCAAACAGAGGAGGTCTCCATGCCACCCTGTCCAAATTTTTCAACTTTGGCCTATTAAACTGGTTCACAGTGCTAGAATTAAAGTCACTTTCTTCTGCATTTCTGTGCACCTAGTCTCCCAGTATCTTTCCCTTTGTGTGTACAAATCCAGACATTGTATGCCACGAATGCCTCCACTTTGTGTGCTTATAAAATTCAAACTGATGGTGCCTGCAGGGTTGGGATGGAAAAAAAAAGGAAAAAATGGTCTAAAAATTATCTGGCTACCTTTAGAAAGGGGGCTTCCCTGGTGGCTCAGAGAGTAAAGAATCTACCTGCAATGAAGGACACCCAGGTTTGATCCCTGGGTTGGGAAGGGCCCCTGGAGAAGGGAAAGGCAACCTATTCTAGTATTCTTGCCTCAGAAATCCTATGAACAGTGGTGCCTGGCCTGCTACAGTCAATGTTGTTGCAAAGAATCAGACAGGACTCAACAACAAGCTCACACCTCTTCTCCTTTACCACTTCTTCTTGTGTTTCTCCCATTTCCCCACATTTTGGGAGAGGTCTTGTTGATGTCTGACAGAAGAGAATCCTTCCTGCCCTACAGCTTCTAAAGTTTTTCCACTTTGTAAAGGATCTAGATTCCACATTTTCCTTATTTTACAGATGAAGAATTTGCATCTAGTTCCATGACTGTGGAGAAAGGACACACAAACTACCTCTTTGTTATTGTAATAACTCTGATTTATGGATTTGAAAAAAAATTTAAATTATTACATATCAGCCCTTCCCACAGTCTTCTCATGATCTTTATAGTAAAATATAAATCACCTTTCACTGTCTGAGATGTTACTGTTGAATGAAAAGATGTCTGTGTTACTAAGAATGTTGCAAACATTGCTGGCAAATGCCAACAGCGTAAGATGACTTAACCACAAAGATCACCAGCAGTTTCAACTATCCCCTGTATTTCTTTTGTTGCTGAAGTTAGTATGCTCCCCTTTCAGCAGATATGCTGTCTATCCTTTTTAGACTTTTCCACTTCTTGTAACTCAGAGACTATCTCTTGCCTCTCTTTCTGTGTTTACATAAGCATTTCCTCATATCCTATTGTCTTTGTATAGCTCTGCATTTTATTTTAAATCACTGCCTCTATCAGAAGCATATTCTAATCAGGTGACTCAGTCAACTGCAATGGGCTTAGGCAGGCTGTCCTAAAAGGACAGAAAAGCTGGACACTAGCAACTGAGCCACGAGTTGCAGCCTCCCTGTTTATTTCAAACCCTTTATTTTGAAATAATAGAGCCATAAATTGTAAAAACAATTATGGTCAAGATTGAAGGCGGGAGGAGAAGGGGACGACAGAGGATGAGATTTGTTGGATGGCATCATGGACTCAATGGACATCAGTTTGAGTAAGCTCCAGGAGTTGGTGATGGACAGGGAAGCCTGGCATGCTACATCCATGGGGTCACAAAGAGTTGGACACGACTGAGAGACTGAACTGAACTGAACTGAGTGATGGTGAACACCTTTTCATGGACCCGTTGGCCTTTTGTATGTCTTCTTTGGAGAAATATCTATTCAGCTCTTTTACTTCTAATCAATAGATATGTCAAGGTGATGGGTGCCACTCCTATGGTTACATTACAGTACCTGGTGGCATTCCTTTGACCACAGACATTATTTTAGGAGACGTTATTTTGCTAGTGGATATGTTCTTACTTCCCTACCTACCTTGAATAAGAAACCTGTCAAGTTTGGAACTACCTATAAAAAGGGCAATGTGTCATGGAACTGCAAGCTGAGGTTAGGAACAGAGAACTGCAAAAACTATTGGCATGAACAACTCTGTCCAAACATCTGCATTAAGAAGCTTGACTGACCTCTAGCATGGTTTCCAGCAGCAACCTAAGGCCATATTCTAGGACAACTCGTCTACTCCTGAATTCCTGTTTCGGAAAATTTCAAGGCTACCAAAGGAATCTGTTCCAGCCAACATCTGACATAAGCCCCTCATCTTCCTTTACTGAGAGTGTCTATTTAAAAGAAAGACAAAAAACAAAAACAAAAAAACTCACAATTACAAATCCTTCCTCTGTCCCTTTGAGATGTATGTATCTCCTACAACCCAGGAGTGTTCTTTCTCAAGGACCTGAAAGCCTTTCCATTGAAATGTAACGGGAAAGAAGGGCAGAGGCCTTTGTCTCCAGTTTCTGTGGGAAATGTGAATTAAATAACAGAAAGACCAATAGTTCAATTTTAAAAAATAAGTAAAGGACTTGAAGAGATATTTCTACAGAAAAAAGATAAACCAGTCACAAAAAAGTATATGAAAAGATGCTCAGGATCATTAGAAAAATGTATATAAGAACACAATGGGATACCGTTGGATCCCTCCTGTGTTGCTGGTAAGAATGCAAAATGGTTCAGCCTCTCTGGAAAACAGTTTGGGAGCTCCTCAAATTTAAAGAAAAAAATTACCATAGGACTCAGCAGTTCTATTCCTAGGTATATGATTTACACAATTTAGAACTTATAATCAAACAAATATTTCTACACAAATATTTAAAGATGCATTATTCATAAAAGCCCCAAACTGAAAACAATCCAAAATTTCTATCAACAAATAACCAAAATGTTGTATATTCTTAAAATGGAATAGGATTCAGTCATAAAGAGGAATGAAGTACTAATAACTAAGAGACCATGGATGAGCCTTGGAAACATTATGCTAAATGAAAAGGTCACATACTATATGAGACGATTTATATGAATTATCCAGGATAAGCAAATTCAAAGTGACAGAGCGGCAGACTGATGCTTCCAGGGACTAGGGAATAGTGTGAATGAGAAGCAATTTTTTAAAGGGTAAGAGGTAAAGTAAGCAGATAGGGATAGGTGGTCCTGGAGAAAGAGAACTTGGCATGGCTTTCTTGACATTAAGAGACGCCATTTTTGGCCTAAGTCATTTTGCGATCGAAGCCTCTGGACAATGTTTACCCTTGAACAGACATCAGTGATAATGAACTTAAGGAAACAAAAAGAATGCAGCAATGAGTGACTGTTATCAGGCAGGAGTAGTATCACTGGCAAAGGTAATAAATCAGTTGTAAATACTCCTGGTCCTTTCAAGGATAAACATTAGCCGGAAGCACATCCTTCAGCTGTTTTGCAGAATTCAAATGCCCTCAAGTGATCAACTTCAAGATCAACCTGGAACTTGAAGGAATGGTGATTTTATCTTTTCTGACCTTCATGACTTCAATCACCTGTAAAGCTTGGACTCCATCGAACTTTGTGTCAACTCTATGCTGAACTCTCTGCTGCTCAAGCCCCTTCATGAATATGTATGTACCCTTAGCTTAAAATTTCCCCAATTTTGCTGTCTAGGGAAACACTGCTTTTGGGAATGATCCCTGCTGTTCTCCTTACTTGCTGCAAGTAATAAATCCTACCTTCTCCTGCTCTTTGACTGGGCTGTGTCATTTGGCTCAACATTCACCAAGAGATGAACAGAGTTTTCTAGTCGGTAGAAGTTACTTTTTGGAATGAGGATATGTTAAATAGACAGAATGGAACTGTACAACATGTGAATGAACTAATGACAGAATTATTTGCTTTAAAATGTCATCTGAAAAAAAATAAAATAAAATGTTATTGAATATATACATATGAATTATATTTTTAATATATAATATTCTGTATAATGTATAATATAATCAAATGATTGATTCCACTTGTGTGTGTGTGTGTGTGTGTGTGTATACGTGCACACAGTATGTGTACTGCTGTTGTTGTTTAGTCACTCAGTCGTGTCCAACTCTTTGTGAGCCCTTGGACCATAGCCTGCCAGGCTCCTTCTGTCCATGTGGTTTCTCACGCCAGAATACTGGAGTGGGTTGCTATTTCCTCCTCCAGGGGATCTTCCCAACCCAGGGAGTGAACCTGCATCTCCTGCAAATCTCCTGCATTGCAGGTGGATTCTTCACCTCTGAGCCACCAGGGAATAACTAGAGAATTAGCATTCTACCGACCCTAATGAAGTAATGGATAAGGGTGAAAGTGAAGATCCTCACCAACTGTCAGTACCTGCCACAAAGTAGAAAACAAACACTACATATCTCTAATGGAAGCATGCAATTTTGTCTCAGGAGTGATTAACCAATAAACAAATGAATAAATAAATAAACTTTAAACTGAAACAAGCTGTTTCCTATAATTATCGAGGATTATTGATGCTGAGTTTCAAGTCTACTAAGTTCATTGTCTTATTCTCCATAGTGTTGTTTATGATTATTTTTATTATAAGTATCATGACTTAAATTTTAAAACTGAAGTAAAATGGGACAGCTTTTAGAAACCTATACATCACTAAATTGACAATGTAGTCCAAACCCACAGTACCATCAAAATGTCCGTGACAAGCCAGATTTGGTGGCCCATTACACCAAATGGTCAGGGAGAAACTAATCACCATCTTCTTTGAATTCTTCTAAATCATACAAAAAGACAGAAAATGGATCAACCATTTTAACAGGGTCGCCCTCCTTGACACAAAGTCCAGGTAAGAATGTCCCAATAAAGGAATACTTGAGCAAAGATCACTCTCACACAGCCATGTGATTAAATAAAGAAATAGGCTGTGTCTAAGGAACACGACTAGCACCTAAAGAGCAGAAACAGCAACAAGGAACACACAGATATTATATTAGAAAAAAACTGACAATTGGAAACCACTGCATTTACAGAAAAAGGAGAAAATGCATTTGTAAAGGGAAAGAACAGTTTTTTTGCACAGTATTTTCAATACTGTTGACACCAAATGTATGAATTTTTCTTTGTTTTTCACACACAAACCAATTATCTAACACCAGCTCAGTATCTACCACGATTCAATTTGTTTCTGACAGTATCTACCTGGAGTTAGCATCACATCTCACAAGTTAAGGGCTCATTCCCACAAGAGTACCTTCAGTTCAGTTCAGTCGCTCAGTCCACTTAGTCAAATCCAAGTCTCCTGTAATTCTGACTGACTGGCTTTAAATTGGGGTTACCACAAACCCTTCCCGGGGCTGAATAATTTTCTGAATCAGCTCAAAGTACTCAAGGAAACAGCTGACTTATTAGATGATTGGTCTACCATAAAACATCTGACTCCCTAACAGCCAAATGGACAAGATGCTTGGGGTGAGGTGTGGGAAAGGGGTGCGAAGCTCTGAGACCCTGTCCAGCTCCACCACCCTCACATCTCCTACATGTGTTCAGCAAACTGGAAGCTCTCCAAACCATCTTATTAGGATTCATTTGGAGGTTTCATTCCGTAGCCATAAGTCATTTGTTGCTGTTTACTTGCTAACTCATGTCTGACTCTTTGTGAACATATGGACTGTCGTCCACCAGGCTCCTCTGTCCATGGAACTTCTCAGGCAAGAATACTGGGTTAGGTTGCCATTTCCTCTTCCAGGGGAACTTCCCAAACGAGGGATCAAACCTGCATCTCTTGCACTGGCATGTGGATTCTTTACGGTTGAGCCACTGGGGAAGCCCCCATGGAATGTAGGAAGAATTCCCAAAAGAGGAAGAAACAATACATGGATATGTGGTACCATCTCCACTATTGGACAAAAATTTTCCTGCTTTCCCATGTGAATATCTCAGAAACCATCACTCCAATCCTCACAATGAGAAAAAACCTGAACAAACAGAAAATCAAAAACTCTTCCTAGGATCTATCAGAAAACTGAAGTTACAGGGAAAACCACAGCCACCCCAAACTGAAGATCTAGGCAAATAAAGGGAATCACAGCTCATCAGCAGCAGAATGTCCTAGATTTAGGAATGAGGAGAAAATTCCAAGCCAGGCTTCAACAATACGTGAACTTCCAGATGTTGAAGTTGCTTTTAGAAAAGGCAGAGGAACCAGAGATCAAATTGCCAACATCTGCTGGATCATCAAAAAAGCAAGAGAGTTCCAGAAAAATATCTATTTCTGTTTTGTTGACTATGCCAAAAGCTTTTGACTGTGTGTATCACAATAAACTGTGGAAAATTCTGAAAGAGATGGGAATATCAGACCACCTGACATGCCTCTTGAGAAATCTGTAAGCAGGTCAGAAAGCAACAGTTAGAACTGGACATGGAACAACAGACTGACTCCAAATAGGAAAAGGAGTACATCAAGGCTGTATATTGTCACCCTGCTTATTTAACTTCTATGCAGAGTACATCATGAGAAATGCTGGGCTGGAGGAAGCACAAGCTGGAATCAAGATTGCTGGGAGAAATATCACTAACCTCAGATATGGAGATGATACCACCCTTATGGCAGAAAGTGAAGAAGAACTAAAGAGCCTCTTGATGAAAGTGAAAGAGAAGACTGAATAAGTTGGCTTAAAACTCAACATTCAGAAAATTTAGATCATGGCATCCTGTCCCGTCACTTCAGCAAATAGATGGGGATACAGTGGAAACAGAGATGGAGTTTATTTTTTTGGGCTCTGAAATTACTGCAGATGGTGAGTGCAGCCATGAAATTAAAAGACGCTTACTCCTTGGAAGAAAAGGTATGACCAACCTAGACAGCATATTAAAAAGCAGAGACATTACTTTGTCAACAAAGGTCCATCTAGTCAAGGCTATGCTTTTTCCACTAGTCACGTGTGGATGTGAGAATTGGACTATAAAGAAAGCTGAGCATCGAAGAATTGATGCTTTTGACCTGTGGTGTTGGAGAAGACTCTTGAGAGTCCCTTGGAATGCAAGGAGGTCCTACCAGTCCATCCTAAAGGAAATCAATCCTTAACATTCATTGGAAGGACTGATGTTGAAGCTGAAACTCCAACACTTTGGCTATACCTAATGCAAAGAACTGACTCTTTTGAAAAGACCCTGAGGCTGGCAAAGATTGAGGGCATGAGGAAAAGGGGATGACAGAGAATGGGATGGTTGGATGACATCTAGGAAGCTCAGAGAATACCAAGCAGGATAAACAGAAAAGAAAAAAAAAATCTAAACTTTGGCATATCACACTCAAACTTCAGAAAACCAAAAGGAAACATAACTCTTGAGGAACACTAGAGAAGAAAAAAAAAAAAAGAACTTGCTATAGAAGAACAAGAGTAACAATTACCTAAGATTTCTCTTCGTGAACCATGCTATCAAGAAAAGACTAGAATTAAAGTTTCAATTCATTGATAGAAAAAACAAAACACTACTACCAACCTAGAATTTAGTAGCAAGGGGGGAAAATCCTTCAACAATAATGAAAAACAAAGACTTTATATAACAAACAAAAACTGATGGAAATCTAGCAGACCTACTCTGCAAGAAATGCTAAAAGGAATTCTTCTGGGAAAAGGAAAGTGATATAGGTCATGAACTCTGGCCTATGTAAAGAAAGAACAGAGTTACAGAAAGAATAAATGAAGTTAAAATAAACCTTTGTATTACTTTCAATTGATCAAAAAGATAACTCTTAATTGAAAGTAATAATAAACCAACAATGCATCTAGTGATTATACCTTATGGATAAAAGAAAATGGCACAAACGGTTGAAAGGCCAGGAGAGGAGGAACTGGGAAACAAGATACTTGCACCAACCATGAAGCAGGATGATGTTATTTAAAAGAGAATTTGAATGAGTTGCAAATGTATCATGCAAACTCTACAAAAAGCAGTAAAAAAATTTTAGACATAGAACTGATCTCCCAAGAGGAGAGAAAATGAAATAATGTTAAATCTTCATTTAAAAGTAGACAAGGCAGAAAAACAGCAGAATATTAAAACAACAACAACAACAACAAAGAGTAAATTCAATGAATAAAAAACAGTTACAAATAAGGTCAATGTTAAACAAACTCGCATAATCACTTTTAATGTGAATGGTATAAATATACAAATTAAAAGGTAGAGATTGATGAAAAGAAATTGAAATAACAAAAATATACCTAGCCCTACGCTGTCCGTCTTTATTTTGGGCTTCCCTGGAGGCTCAGATGGTACAGAATCCACACACGTTGCAGGAGACCAAGGTCCGATACCTGGGTTGGGAAGATTCCCTGGAGTAGGGCATGGCAGCCCACTCCAGTACTCTTGCCTGTAGAATCCCCATGGACTGAGGAGTCTGGCAGGCTATGGTCCATGGGCTCGCAAAGAGTCAGACATGACTGAGTGACTAAGCACATGGGGTCTATAAGAAACCCACTCTAAATTCAAAGACATGAATAGATTAAACGTAAAGGGACAGAGAAAACTATACAATGCTAATATGAGGGGTTAAAAAAAACTGTACTCATTGAAACTATTTCTGGTAAAGCAGTATTCAGAACAAGAAAATCAGGAAAAAAATCGGCATTACTTAAAGATAAAGTGGTCAACACTCAAAGAAATCATAGCAAACCTTAAGGTTTATGGACCAAAAAAAGCTGTTAAAATAAAATACCCAGAGCAAACATTAATGTGTCAAATATACTCTCACAGGAGATATCAACACATCTCTTTTAGTAATTTACAGATCAGTAGGCAGAAAATCAGTAAGGTGCAGTTGAACTGAAAAGTAACAAACATTAACGAGATCTAAATGACATTTATAGAATACTGAATGACAGCAAGAAACACATTATTTTCAAGTTCACATGGAACATACAACAAGACAGATCACAGTCTAAGCCATAAAATGTACATCATCAAATTTAAAACAATACAAATAATACAGAGAATGCTCTCAGAGTGTGACAGAAATAAACTAGAAATTGATAACAAAAAGACAGCAGGAAAATTAAAGATTATTTGCAGAGTAAACAATAAACATCTAAATAACACATGGGCCTAAGAGAAACTCTAATGAGAATATTTAAAATATTTTTACAAAATGAAAACAAAATTACAACTTATCAGAAGTTGTGTGATACAGCAAAATCAGTAAAGAGATATATACAGCATTGAGTGCCTATAACAAAGAAAACCTACAATTAATAACTTAAGCTTCTATATTAGTAAACTTGTAAAAGAAAAGAAAAGGCAGAGTAAGAATAAATCAAAGCGGAAAACAATGACACTGAAAAAAGGAAAGTAATGCAGAAAAAGAACAAAACCCAAAGAAGTTTCTTTAAAGATACAAAATAAAAAGAAGATAAAATTCTCCCCAGGCTAAACAAGAAAAAAGAGAGAAAAGACAAATTAAATTAATAGTAGAAATGAAGGAGGGGCCATTACTACTCATTCCATGGACATTAAAAGGATAATGAGTGAATATTATTAACAACCCTGTGCCTACAAAAACGAAAGGTTCAATTGAGAAACTGCTTGAAGGGAAACTTAGCACCACTTCCACAAAGAAAAATATATACTCTGAATAGGTCTGTATCTATTAAAGAAATTTAATCTATAACTAATAAGCTTCCAATAAAGATAGTAACAGACCCAGATGTTTCCACTTATGAATTCTAACAAAAATTTAAGGAAGAAATGACAACAATTCTCTACAATCTCTCCTAGAAAACAGAAGCAAAAGGAACACCTCCTAATTCCTTTTCTATGAGGTGAGTATTATACTCGAACATCAAAATCAGATGAAGAAATTAAGAGAAAAAAATTGCCCACAAATACCTCTCATGAACATAGAAGCAAAATCCCCAACAAAATATGAGAAAAGAAACCTAACAATCCATAGAAAGAATCACATATGATATCTAAGTAGGATGCATTTCAGATGTGCAACATTTGAAATCAGTAATCATAAATCATAATATCAATTGTCTAAGGAAGATAATCACAAGATCAGATCAACAGATGAAAGGAAAAAATCATCTGATAAAATCCAACACCCATTCATCATCAAAATTCTCAGTAAACTAGATACAGACAGGCATTTCCTTAGCTTCATATAAAATATCTAAAAAGAAATACAGGTAAAACATCATACTTCAGAGTGAGAAGACAAATGCTGTCACACTAAGGTGAGGAAGAATGTGAAGATATCCCTTCTCACCATGCCTATTCAACACTGTACTGAAAGGCCTAGCCAATGCAATGAGATGAGAGAAGGAAGCAAAAGATACAGATATGTGGAAGGAAAAATGAAAGTATAATCATCAAAAACAAGAAAACACCTGGCATTAATAAGCCAGGCGTATACGTTAATAAGGTTAATATAGTATCAATATATAATTATTATATAATTATATATTAATAAGGCTAATACACAGAGAAGGCAATGGCACCCCACTCCAGTACCCTTGCCTGGAAAATCACATGGACAGAGAAGCCTGGTAGGCTGCAGTCCATGGGGTCGCTAAGAGTCGGACGCAACTGAACTACTTCATTTTCACTTTTCACTTTCATGCACTGGAGAAGGAAATGGCAGCCCACTCCAGTGTTCTTGCCTGGAGAATCCCAGGGACGGGGGAGCCTGGTGGGCTGCCATCTATGGGGTTGCACAGAGTCGGACACAACTAAAGCAACTTAGCAGCAGTAGCAGCAAGGCTAATACATAATACTCAATTCTTTTCCAATAAAGAGATGAAACTTGCAATTAAAAACCTAACACCATTTACATTAGCACCAAAATATATTAGAAATAATTCTTTAAAAAACATGTGTAGGATTTACATGAGAATGAAAAAATTAAAGATCTAAATAAATAGACACACAATGTCCATAGATAGGGAGATGCTATATTGTTGAGATGTCACTTAATTCCAACTTAACCTAGATACTTAATGCAATTCTGTTCAAAATTCCAGCAAGTTAGGTTGTCGATAGCAGCCAACAATTTAAATTTTATGTCAAAAATGAAATGATCCATAATACCCACTGAAGTCAATATGAGAGATCAAAGTCAGAAAATTGATATTACTGGATTTCAAAACTTAATTTAAAGCTACAATACTCAAGACTGTATGCTATTAACAGAATACTAGACAGATCAATGGCACAGAACAAAAAATCTAGAAACAGACACCACAAACACTCAACCGACCTTTAACAAAGGCATAAAGGCAATTCAATGGAAAAAGACAGTCTTTTAAACTTATAGTCCTGGGATAACTAGACATCCATATCTAAGAAAAATGAATCCACATACAAACGCTAAACCTTTCAAAATAATTAACTCAAAAGGAATCACAGACCTAAATGAAAAACTCACATTTAAAAAAAAAAAAAAATTGCCGGGACAGCCCTGGCAGTGCAGTGTTCAAGACTCAACACTTCCACTGCTGGGGGAAGAGGTTTGATAGCTGGTCAGGGACTAGGATTCCACATGCCATATGGAATAGGCAAAAAAGTCTAGAAGATAACACGGGGGCAAAACTTGAGTTTGGTCATGAGAGTTTAGGCACAACACCAAAAGCACAGTCCATGAAAGGAAATAATAAGCAGAACCTTGTTAATATTAAAAACTTCTATCTGCAAAATATTCTATTAAGAGAATGAGAACGAAAGGCCGCAAAAGGGTAGTTACAAATCTATTTGCAGGGCAAGAATGGAGAAACAGACCTAGAGAACGGGCATGTGGACACATCGGGGGAAGCAGAGAGTGAGACGAATAGAGAGAGTGGCATGACAAATGTGCACTACCATGCGGACAACAGGCATGTGGGGGGAGTTGCTGGGGGACACAAGGATCAGCTCTGTGACGACCTTGAGGGGTGAGGTCGGGGGTGGGAGGGAAGTTAATGAGGGAGGGGATATATGTATACTGATCGCTGCTTCATACAAGAGAACCTGACACACCATTTAATTATCTTCTAATTTAAATAATTGTTAAAAATCTATGAATTTAAAAACTAGAAAAAAAATCTAGGGAAGTACACATGGCCACTAGAGTTACATACAACAATGCCAAATGAATAAAAGTCAGAAGTAATGAAAAGCAAAAGATCACAGTAACAATTTGATTCTCAAATTAAAATTCTTAGAAAACAGGACAGGAAATATTCAAACATATAAGAGACTTCAAAAATCTGGAATAAAAAAAAAGATCACGGCAACAAAATCATCCAGTTGTAATGGAAGAATCAAAAATTACTTGCAATCAAGTAACAGAAAATACACCATAAACAAAAGGAACCATAGAAAAAATTTACCTACAAAGAAACTTTAGAAATATGTATACAGTCTTCATGGAGGCAACAAGAAGAATTTCCTGAGAGTCTTAGGAAAATGAAGGCTCAAACAGAATAGTATGTTATGTATATTCACGACAAACAGATATTGTAAGACTGTCAATTTTCTGTAACTCCTTTACAGAGTTAGTACCACATTCGGAGTAGCTGAGATCACAATGAAACACAGTCTGCGGTTTTATATACCCAGAAGTAACCACGGAAATCTTATGGAAAGAATAAATAAAACTATTAACAAAAAGGAAACATAAAAGTAAATAATCCCTGATGGACAGTAAGTCTCCACTGAACTTGACCCTATGTGTGCCCAGGTGGGGGAGTACTTGAGACTGGCACAGATGTGCAGCCTGCAAGGGAAGCAGACAACAGGATCAGCTGGAAGAGGCTTTAAACTTGAGCCCTGGATTCTTCCACTCTGCCCTGGCATCATGAATCTCCACTGCTTCACTGAAGGAATCTGAGGCAGCACCTCCGAGGGCCCATGCCAGGACCATGGGGCACTAAAGTTTCGCTTGGATGTGGCAGTACAGCCCAGATCATGAAATCACCAGCACAAAGTTTGTTGTGTATGTGCTTAGTCACTCAGCTGTGTCCGACTCTTTGTGACCCCATGGTCACCCCATGGCTCCTCTGTCCAAGGGGAAACTCCAGGCAAGAATACTAGAGTGGGTTGCCATGCCCTCCTCTAGGGGGTCTTCCCAACCTACAGATTGAACCTAGGTCTACTGCAGCGCAGGCAGATTCTTTACTGTCTGAGTCACCAGGGAATGCTGCTGCTTCTGCTGCTGCTAAGTCGCTTCAGTCGTGTCTGACTCTGTGCGACCCCAGAGACAGCGGCCCACCAGGCTCCCCCGTCCCTGGGATTCTCCAGGCAACAGCACTGGAGTGGGTTGCCATTTCCTTCTTCAATGCATGAAAGTGAAAAGTGACAGTGAAGTCGCTCAGTTGTGTCCGACTAGTAGCGACCCCATGGACTGCAGCTTACCAGGCTCCTCCATCCATGGGACTTTCTAGTAAAGAGTACTGGAGTGGGGTGCCATTGAACTGGCCCCTTTATGATCACCTTAATAGACTATCACCCAGGGACTAAAAGAGAAAAGTTAGTATCACAGGAATTGTCCAAACGACAGAACTTCATCTCAGAACGTTTGAGCAATGACCCTGCAGTCGACTGAGAGCCCACAGTGAGAACTGTCAGGCTAAGGAGCCCCTTTACTTACTTTTCTGGAATTGTATGAGCATGGCTGGGGACAGCGGTGGACTTATACCAGAAAGGGAAGGATTTCCAGGCCCTGTCAGCAGTCAATATGAATGAAGTTTCTGAGTGAGATGTGAGGGGTTCCACACCTCAGAAGACAGTCTCCCATCCTTCCCTCTCAGCTGATCTTACCTGTAGCAGCCATGTCCAGGAAGCCTCAGGTAGAAATGGTGAGATGAGACGTATATGCACTTCATACGGGAGACTCGGGGGTTCACATTTTCGATATGAGGCCTTGTCCTCGGATGAGCAGATGGGTCGTAGCCCAGCATCTACAGGGGTTAAGGCAAGGCATGGAGAACGACAGAGCATCGCTTACTCCAGAAGAGGGAGCCCAGAGAGCCCTCGCTGTTGGTCTCATGGGCTCCAGGAGGGCTGTTAGGTGTGGGCTCCCCAATTCTTCCTGCTGCGGGTGCTGACACAAGTGAGCGGCATGGAGTGAGCCAGCTGACAGCTCAGGACAGGGACGTCCCAGGACCCCTTAAGAGTCAAGGGAAAGTCCACATGCCAACCCCAGGAGAAGCTCCCCCGGAACCCCGCCTGTCCAGGTCCCACCCCTGCTGCCCTCCTGGAGCCCAGATGCGCAGGACAGGAAGTGACGTTCTCTTAAGCATGCTGGGGGAGCGACGCCATGCTTGACAGTGCTGCTATCTCTGAGAGCTGCCATTGACGGTGGCCAGAGGGAGCAGTCCCAAGTGTCATCGGGTGTCAAGATCGGACGTGACGTGAGTTACGAGTGCAGGGACACGTCTCTGCACCCCGAATCCCATTTCCCTCTGAGAAGAGGGGGCCGCACAGCCTCCGGCCACCCTAGCCCTGCACTCAGACCAGAGGATCCAGCCCAGGTCTTAGGCCCCAAGACCGTCCACTAACCCCTATGGGGTCTCGGGAAAGAATGCCTCAGTCAGTTTCTGCTGGATCCCAGCTCCGCTCAGTAGAGGGACAGCCATGAGCCTGTAGAGTGAAGGAGGGACCCTCGGGGGTACTGAGGGTCTCCATGCAGCAGAACGGAAGCCATGTGTAACCTCCAACTCATCGTGATTTCGCTGCGGATCATCCAGGCAGCCACCGGGCTGCTCTAAAGGCTCAGGGGCTCCCTCACTGCGACCGCGGATGCGGGACACTCAAAGAAGAGGGAACTTTGGTCTGAGGGGCTGGCAGCTGGTCAGTAGAGTGAGGATGTCAGGTTTGGGAAGTCAGGATGAGGACCGTCCTCCCGGACTAACGGGTGCCTCAGGACCCTCCCCTGTGATCAGATCTTCCTCCCGGCCAAACATCGGGAAGGAGAGTGGTGGCCTGAGAAGGGAGCTTGGAGCCTGGTTGTGAAGGGGCAGCCACGAGACAGCAGAAGGAAGGTGTTGGGACCCTTCAGTGGGGGGGTTGAATATGCTCTCCTCTGCTCGTCTGGGGTGACAGGGAAGGTGGCAGCGTCAATTTCAGACAGGAAAGGGGGCGTTGGATATGGGGGTGTCTCGCACCAATTTTCATCCTGAATCTGAATGTCAGCTGAGAGGACCTGCCTCCCCTGCCAGCACCCACTGCCCCGCCCCTTCTAACGCCCAGGCAGGACTGTCTGATGCACCCCAGGGCTCACTCTCCCATGCTACTCAGCAGTCCCAGGGGACAGGCTGAGCAGGAGAACAGGAGCCCTGTGGGTCCTAGAGCACTGGCCTCGAGGACCCCTCAGAGGTGGCTTCCCTTCAAGCCAGGGGGGACTCTTCTCGCTAAAGGTTCTCACAGCATGTCCTTGTCCCTCCTCCAGGTGCCCTCCTTGCCTGCTTTCCTGCCCGGACTCTCACCTGCGGTCCCTGAACTGTTGTCACCATGCCTCGGAGGCACAAGAATAAGTCCCATGCCCGCGGGAAATGCCACCAGGTCCAGGGGGACACTCAGGAGGCCCAGGCCAGTGCTGGCTGCAGCCCCAAAGGAGGAGTGCCCCTCCTCCCCCTCTTCTGCCCCTCAGGGTTCTCCCCTGAGCTCCCCTGCTGCTGGCGATCGCCAGGAGCTTCAGGGAGCCATGGCCCCTAGCTCTCCTGATGCAGGGCCTTCCTGTGCAGGATCTGATGAAGGTGCCCAGGGGCCAGAGGAGGAAAGTGCAGGTGCCTCCCAGGCAGCCCCTGCCACTCAGAGCACTCGCAAAGATCCTCTGGCCAGGAAGGCCAGGATACTGGTGGAGTTCCTGCTGGAGAAGTACACCAAGAAGGAGCCCATCACGCAGAATGCCCTGATGAAAATCGTCAGCAGGAAGTACAGGCAGCACTTCCCTGAGATCCTCAGTACAGCCTGTGAGCGCCTGGAGCTGGTCTTTGGCCTGGAGATGAAGGAAGTCGACCGTAGCAGGAACATCTACACCCTCATCAGCAAGCTCAACCTCGGGGGAAACGATTGTCCGAGTGGTGAGGTGGGGCTGCCCAAGTCCGGTCTCCTCATGGTGCTCCTGGGGGTCATCTTCATGAATGGTAACCGCGCCACCCGAGGAGGAGATCTGGGAATTCTCAGTATGTTGGGGATCTATGCTGGGAGGAGGCACTGGATCTTTGGGGGAGCCCAGAAGGCTCATCACCAAAGATCTGGTGCAGAAGGGGTACCTGAACTACCGCCAGGTGCCCAATAGTGATCCTCCGCGCTATGAGTTCCTGTGGGGCCCGAGAGCTTGTGCTGACACCAGTAAGATGAAGGTACTGGAGGTTCTAGCCAAGTTCCATGGTAGGGTCCCTAGTTCCTTCCCAGACCTCTATGACGAGGCTCTGAGAGATCAGGCGGAGAGAGCAGGGGCTGAGAGGTGCTGCCAGGGATCCAACCATGGCTGACGCCTGTGCCCCTTCCAAGGCCAAGTCCCGCAGCTCCTCCCACATCTAGGGAGGGGGCAGGGCACTCTGTTCCCTTTGTGTTGGAGGAGAGCAGTCAGGCTCCTAAATAGTGCAGAGTAGTAGGGCTGGAGGGAACAAAACCCATATCTTCTTACAGTTTTAAATGGTAAGCGAGGTTAGATCTAGTTTGTTTAACAAAATATACATCTGTTTTCTTGTATTCATATGAGAAATACCTAATGAACGATGATTTTAATTAGAAAGGTAAAGAGGTGAAGGAGGTGTTTAGTATTTTCAAATGTTCTTTTGATAAGGTTTATTGTGCTTCAGTATTCAAATGTATGAATTATATAAATCATAGTTTATAGCTGTTTTAATGTTTTAAAAGTTTGGGTATTTGTAAAACACACTGAAAGTACTGAATATATTGTTCACAATGCAAACAAGATAACATGACATTAGAAGAGGATGTTTCTTGAAGAGCAGTCAAGCTTCTAAAGAGTGTGTGGTAGTAGGGGGTAGATCACGTTTATTTCGATCACATTTCTCTCTCTGTTTCACACAAGTAACTTCTACATATTATTTGTTTCTTTTTTTTTTTCAAATGTTTTTACTTCTAAGAGGTTGTTTTTCTTCAGAGTATTAATTTGGTAATGGTACTGATGTTATATTCACTGCTGTTTTAAAAGTTTTGAAGATACAGTTTGGTAGACATAAAAGACATTTAGGAGCCATCTGTATTGTCTTCTGATCTGCAAGTAGGTAACAGCACTGCAAGAGTGATTTTCATGCTATGTGAAAGAAGACCACAGAAACTATTGAGAAACAAAAGAAAATGGAGGAAAAGAATAGAGTAAAAAATCTTTAACTTGTGGTGTACCTTATTTCTTTAAAGATTCTTTTAGTAAAAATAAAAATATACTCTGACTTATTTAGCTCATTTAAGAATATTTGTTTCTTTTGCCCTAATTCACTGCATATTCTTCTGCTCTCTCCTGGATTAACAAATAAACTCAGATGGGAAGGTGGTATTTGAAGGGTTCATAGTAATCATACCTTCCACTTATTACAAACCAATACTTCTTCATCAGTATGCCACTGCTTTATATGTAGTACATGCATTCCAGCATTCATGCAGGACTGGATTTAGCAGACTCCATTTTGTGGTATGGAATAATTTGCAAATTTCTCAAGTTCACAAAACTGGATGAAGTGACCTTCCTGGGACTAGTCCCCCAATCTGGATTAGTGAACATCCCACAGTGTCCACTTCTCCCAGGCTAAGCCAGACATCATGTCTTTTCATTCATTTTTCCTTCTAAAACACTCCAAAAAATGTGTCTTGTTGGATACATGGGGCCTGGTCCCAAAGAACTGTTTTGGAATAAAGTTTGAAAAATGCTGATAAATGAATGGTATGAAAGAAGACAAAACTACTCAGCGGACAAGGTGGTCATGAACACATGCAATGTCAGATACCCTGAAAAGATCAATATGCCCTCATTTATCCTTCCTGATTCTCAGGGACATAAAAGCCTTAGCTTAAGTGCTGTGTCCTCAGGTCAATGGATGGAAGAGTCCCAGCCTCTGATAGTTATCAAGGGGAAGATTTTAGAACACTAGGGGTCCCACAAACTATATCCTGCTTCTTGCCTTGTGTGGCCATGGGGAGAGCAGTCTGTCTGAGGTGCGCCTTCCTTTCCTGCAGGCAAGGGTGGAGGGGTTCTCAGGGAGTTGAGGCCTTGGTCTTGCAGCAGCAGCTCCAATTCTGCCCAAGTAGGAGATCCTACAGGCCTTCATAGGATTTACAGTGAGGACACTGGGTGCTGATGAGTGCCCCCCCCCCCATAGCAAGGGGGATGGCACGAGGAACAGGCAAGGGTAGCCAGGGAGTAGCTCTCTCCCCTCCCCTTCTGTTGTCTCAAGGGCGAAAGCCTTGGCCACAGGCCAGCTGATTCAGCCAGTAGAGAGGGTGGATTCCGATATGCTACCAGAAGTCAAGGTAAGAAACCTGATCTAAGACTGGGGGACCACTGACTCCAGAAGAGAGTGGAGCCCTAGAATGTTCTCCTCAGAAGGCCCCAATAGCTTTGCACACCTCTGGTTCACCTTGTCTTCCAATCAAGAACTTGCCTTTGTGCTGAGGAGCACAGCCTGAGGTGAGTGGAGGGTGCAGTCTGGGTCTGGTCAGGAGTGAGGATGAGGATCCCTGAACGAGGGGCAAGAGGACCACTCAGCCCAGAACAGGGGAGACTGTGGAGGCCCACCCCTGATGTCAGCCCTATGAGACCAGGAGAAAGCTTTCTGGCTGAAGTGCTTCTCTTTCTGCTGTCTCAGGGAGGTGAGAGCCTTGGTCTACTGGGAGAAGCCTCACTTCAGTACAGAGTGGAAACTGCTGCTGAGAGTCTGTAGGAGAGCCTTGTCTACTCTCAAGCCCAGCCTTCACTTTACAACAGTGGAAACTAGTGACCAAATGAGGATAAAGGGACTGCACCTAGAACACAGCCCTGCCCATCTACACCTTGCACTGGCAATTTGGGAACGTGGGCATGATGCACCCCACACATTTCCTTTTAGAGGCATCTCAGGAGGTGAGGCGCTGGGGCTCAGGGGTCAACCTCAGGAGGAACTCCAGTCATGCCAAGAGTCAAGTAGAGGACCATGGGGACTAAAGGAACCACTCACACTATACCACTTTTATAGAATCCCTCCCCTAGGGTCAGCCATGAGTGACCACAGGTTGGCAGCCCTCACATCCTCCAAGGTGGTCTCAGGGAATTTAAGGCTGTAGCATGAGAGGACAGGTCTCATTAGGAGGGGAAGTCAGTGAGAGGACCTGGAGAGAGGACAGTAATAGTGAAAGGAGGGAGGAAATACAGGTCTTCCTAGGAGCCTGACTGAGGACAGGTGCAGCCAGCCATCAGAAGGCCTCAATTTCCAGTCCCAGCTTTCTGTCCTGAGAGACCACAGGTAGATGTGGTAAGTTAGGCAACCTCCGCTTTCTTCTATTGGGTCTCAGAGTTGTGGGCCTTACTCTGAGCACATGTCCTCAGGTAAAAAGAGACAGGAGCTGC
>NW_017197041.1:0-20060 GCF_001704415.2 Capra hircus
AGGAAACTGCAGCAGGGAGACACAAGGCCCTGATTCTGGCATTGAGTCTGTTGGAACAGGCCTGCAGGTCTTCTGTCTAACAAGCCAAACACTTGCTGCAAGATACAGGCCTGAAAACACACTCTTGGGCTGCCTTTCCTTCCTCCAAGGAAGAGAGTTTTCTCAGCCTCCTGTGGGCTGAGAGTCACACAGGGCTGAAAAGCACTTGCTGGGAGATTTTTTCATTGGCCATGGCCCCTGAGGCCCTGTGCTCAGGGAGGGCTCCCTCCCTCCCAGGGAAAGTCAAAGGAAGCTCCAAACGGCTGTTCAATCATGTTTCTGAGAGAGTCATTGCCAAGGCAGGTTTATAAGAAGTTCAAGGGTCCCCAAGGAGAGAGGGCTCTAGAATTCTCAAGGAGGAAGAAAGGACAAACTGTTTTCCCTCTACATTCCTTAGGATTATATAACAATCATGCATCCTTCTTGAGGACGGTCTCTGGAAAAAAACCTTCTGGCTAATCCTGTTATCTGAAAATGTCAATTATGGGAGTAGGTCTAGTGAGTCTTTACAACCTCCAGACATTCTTTTGTTCGTTGTCATAACTTATTGGAGAGTATATAACTCCATTACTAACACTAGCAAGGGGTACGCTTTCTGCCCCTTGTGATGTCTCTGTCAGAAGCTTTCTCTATCTCCTTTATCCTTTAATAAAACTCTATTGCACAAAAGCTCTGAGCAATCAAGCCTCGTCTTGGCCCTGGATTGAATTCGTCTCCTCCCATAAGCCAAGAATCCCAGCATCTTTTTCGTGGTTCAGCAACAATATTTCATTTCCTCTGCAGGAGAGAGCTAGTGAGCTTAGGTCTGTCTGGAACATTCTTGGATCCTGTGGGGAAAATATCCTGTGCACACATCTGGATACTGGGCCTAGAGGCCAAAATTCGCATTTCTTTCCCGGGGAGCCCTAACGTGGTGTGACTTAGCAACTGCTTGAAAATCCATCCATTGCTGTTTTCCTCCTTCTGACAGAGCTAGCTTTGTTCCCTGCTTTGGGATATCTCAACCGAAGGGCCGGTCCATAGCTACTCGCCTGGGCCCATTGGATGTGCAAGGTGCCCTCGACTAGGTGACCCTAGCATGGCACTCAACCCGCTCAGACACACTCCCGAGGCTTCTTTCTCATGGGAACTGCTCCAACCTAGGAATGTGTCTGCAATGCTTGGAAAGTGCAGTGAGACCACACAGCCCTGACTCTGCAATTGAGGCCCTCAGAGCAAGCCTGCAGCTCTGATGTCTGAGAAGCAAAACACTTGCTGCAAAGAGAGGCCTGAAAACACACTCTCTGTGGATGACTTTCCTTCCTCTAAGGAAGATAGTTTTCCCAGTCTCCTGCTTCCTGAATGTCACACAGCTGGAATGCGCTTGCTTGGAGGTCGTGATTCAGTGGCAATGACCCTGAGGCCTTTGCCAGGGAGGGCTCCCACACTCACAGGCAAATCAAAGCAACTTCCAAGTGAGTCAGCTCTTCACATCAAGTGGCCAAAGTATTGGAGTTTCAGGTTCAGTATTAGTCCTTCCAATGTATATTCAGACCTGATTTCCTTTAGGATGGAGTGGTTGTGTCTCCTTGTAGTCTAAGCGACCTACAAGCATTCTTCTCCAACACCACAGTTCAAAAGCATCAAGTTTTCAGCTGTCACTTTCTTTATAGTACATCTTTCATATCCATCCATGACATATGGAAAAAACATAGCCTTGACTGGATGGATCTTTGTTGGCAAAGCAACGTCTCGGCTTTTTATTACGCTGTCTAGTTTGGTCATCACTTTTCTTCCAAGTCATAAATATGTTTTAAGTTCATGGAGGCAGCCATCACCTGCAGTGATTTCCAAGCCCCCAAAATAGTCTGCTGCTGTTTCCAATGTTTTCCCATCTATTTGCCATGAAGTGATGAGACTGGATGCAATGATTTTACTTTTCTGAATGCTGAGCTTTAAGCTAACTTTTTCACTCTCCTCTTTCACTTTCATCAGGAGACTCTTTTAGTTCTTCTTCACTTTCTGCCATAAGGGTGGTGTCATCTGCATATCTGAGATTATTGATATTTCTCCCAGCAAACTGGATTCCAGCGTGTGCTTCCTCCAGCCCAGTGTTTCTCATGATGTACTCTGCATATAAGTTAAATAAGCAGGGTGACAATATGCAGCCTTGACATATTCCTTTTCCTATTTAGCACCAGTCTGTTGTTCCATGTCCAGTTCGAACTGTTTCTTCCTGACCTGCATACAGGTTTCTCAAGAGACAGGTCAGGTGGTCTGGTATTCCCATCTCTTTCAGAATTTTTCCCAGTTTATTGTGATCCACACAGTCAAAGGCTTTGGCATAGTCAATAAAGCAGAAATAGATGTGTTTTTTTTCTGGAACTCTCTTGCTTTTTGAATGATCCAGTGGATGTTGGCAGTTTGATCTCTGGTTTCGCTGCATTTTTTAAATCCCTCTTGAACATTTGGAAGTTCACAGTTCATGTGAACTTGGAGAATTTTGAGCATTATTTTACTAGTGTGTGAGATGAGTGCAATTGTGCAGCAGCTTGAATATTCTTTGTCATTGCCTTTCTTTGGGATTGGAATGAAAACTGACCTAATGACTAGGTGTTTTGAAGAAAAAAAAAATCATTTTAACCCATTTTCTCTGAAGTGCAAGGCATATCATGGCCATCCCTGAATCATAAAGTCACCTTTTCTTTATGTAGTCATAGTTTCATGCCTAAATTATAGGCCAACTCGTGCTCAAATTGGACTCTGATGTCAGGGGCAGATCAACTAATAAAAAAGCTTGGATTGTCCCTCTGGAGGAAAGTGAGATCTTGGTCCCACGAGAAGAATCTGAAGGGTTAAGGGAACTTGCAAGAGTGGGGAAAGCTTAGTCCATCCTACATGTACCAAAATCTTAAATAAGGCTTATTTACTTTACCGAAGTAAAAAAAACAGATGATGAAAACAATTATAAATCAAGGAAAGGTAAAGAAACTCATAGTCTGTTATCAAAAATTGCATTCTAAGAAAACTTTGTTCTCTTAACCTAGAGAGGAGACTAAATTCCATCTGGTGCCAGCTTACCAGAAGACAAACAAACAAACAAACAAACAAATTATCGGTAAGCTTAAAAAAAGTATATTCCATATATCTTGAAGTAGCAGTATTTCTGCAAAGGCATCAGTGTGAAACCATAGAGGACATGGTTAAAACCTGATTAAATAGAAATTGACAATGTAATCTGGTCACTGCTGCGACTTGAAATGCTTTAATATGATAACTGGAATTATAACTGACAGCATTTGACCAGGACATATCAGATTTTCACGGATGTCACATAATTTCTAGGATATCTATATTAGGAACTGAAGGAATCTTTTGAACCTAGGAAAGAAAACAACAGTCTCAAAGGCCCTTGCTGAATCATCTATCAGCAAGGAATGTCTTTGCAAGGATCGCAAAGTGAAGGGAAAATACACCGACCTGCCTCTGCAACTTCGGTCCTCTGAGCAGATCTGGAGGTCTCCCTTTGTATAAGCTAACCTGTTCCTTCCAAATAGAGGTTTGCAACACAAAACAAGTGGCCGCCTATTCTTCCCCGAAGGAGGCTCTCTTTCCCCACATCCTGCGAACTCCCTTTCCCAGCCTCCTGGAAAAGCGCTTCTTGCAGTTCCTTTCAGAAAATCCTATGGACGGAGAAGCCTGGTAGGCTGCAGTCCGTGGGGTCGCTGAGGGTCGGACACGACTGAGCGACTGCACTTTCATTTTCACTTTCATGCATTGGAGAAGGCAATGGCAACCCACTTACTGTCCTTGCCTGGAGAATCCCAGGGACGGGGGAGCCTAGTGGGCTACCGTCTATGGCGTCGCACAGAGTCGAACACGACTGAAGCAACTTAGCAGCAGCAGCAGCAGCAGTTCCTTTCTTAGGGGCAGTTATCCCTGAGATTGGGACCTGGAAAGGCAGAGCCACCTCCACACACACGTCTTTTCTGTCCCCTTTCCTCTGGAGGAGAGCTTTAGTGAGCCTAGGTCTGTCAGGAAAATTCTTGGCTTTGACGGGATCACACCCGGTGTGTGAACCTGCATACCCGACCTAGGGGCCACAGGGCACCTGTTTTGCTCAAGCGGGTCCTGGAGGGGTGCAGCATAGCAAGAGCTTAAAAATCCATCCAATTTGTCTTTTTTTTACCTCGGAGAGAACGAGTTTGCTCCACCTCCACCCTTTGGCAGTGTGGAGGGAAGAGGGCACCACCCTCTCCCAAAGGGGACATAGGGCCTACCAGGAGAGAAAGGCCCCTTGAGGAGCTGAGCCCAGGTAGGCAGCCAGTGATGTCAAGCACACTCCCGCTGCTTGCTTCTTCATGGGCACTCCCACGATCTGCTAGGAATGTCTTTGCAAGGATCTCAAAGGGAAGGGGAGATACATGGCCCTGTCTCTGGAACTTCAGTCCTCTGAGCAGATCTGGAGGTCTTGAGTTGTATAAGCAAACCTGTTCCTTCCAAATAGAGGCTTGCAAACACACCCCCGGTGGTTGCCTCTTCTTCCCCGAAGAAGTCTTTCTTTCCCCACATGCTGCGAACTCCCTGTCCCAACCTCCAAGAATAGCGCTTCTTGCCATTCCTTTCTTAGAGGCAGTTATCCCTGAGCTTGGGGCCGTAGGGAGTAGCCCCACACTCACAGGGAAAGGCAAAGACTCCTCCATACATCTCCTCTATCCCCTTTGCTCTGGAGGAGAGCTCTAGTGAGCCTAGGTCTTTCAGGAAAATTCTTGGCTTGGACAGGATCTCACCCTGTTTGTCAACCTGCATACCCAACCACGGGCCACAGAGCACCTGTTTCAGTAAAGTGGGCCCTGAAAGGGTGCAGCCTAGCAAGAGCTTGAAAATCCATTCAATTGCTGTTTTTGTACCTCTGACAGAGCGAGCTTGGCTCCACCCTTTGGCAGTGAGGAGAAAAGAGGCATGACACCCTCCCCAAGGGGACATGGGGCCTACTTCGAGAGGAAAGGCCCCTTGTGGAGTTGAGGCCAGGAAGGCACACAGTCGTGTCAAACACACTCCCACTGCTTGCTTCTTCATGGGCACTCCCGCTATCAGCTAGGAATGTCTTTGCAATGATCACAAAGGGAAGGGGAGATACAGGGCCCTGCTCTGGACCTCCGGTGCTCTGAGCAAATCTCGAGGTCTCCCGTTGTTGGTCAAGGTCAAGGTCGCGTTCAAGGTCAAGGTCAAGGTCAAATTCAAGTTCAAGTTCACAGTCAAGTGCAAGTTCAAGGTCAAGTTTAAGTTCAAGGTCAAGTTCACGTTCAAGTTCAAGGTCAAGGTCAAGGTCAAGTTCAAGTTCAAGTTCACGGTGAAGTTCAGGTTAAAGTTCAAAGTCAAGGTCAAGGTCAAATTCAAATTCAAGTTCAAGGTCAAGTTCAAGTTCAAGGTCAAGTTCAAGTTCAAGTTCAAGTCAAGTTTACGTTCAAGTTCAAGTTCAAGGTCAAGTTCAAGTTCAAGTTCACGGTCAAGTTCAAGTTCAAGTTCACGGTCAAGTTCAACTTCAAGGTCAAGTTCACATTCAAGTTCAAGTTCAAGGTCAAGGTCAAGGTCAAGTTCAAGTTCAAGGTCAAGTTCAAGTTCAAGTTCACGGTCAAGTTCAAGTTCAAGGCCAAGGCCAAGGTCAAGGTCAAGGTCAAGTTCAAGTTCAAGGGCAAGGCAAGGCAAGGCCTAGCCCACGGCCAAGGCAAGGGCAAGGGCAACGCCAAGGGCAAGGCCAAGGCCCAGGCCAAGGCAAAGGCCTAGGCCCCCAAAGCGAAGCCCAAACCCCGTAACGCCTGACAGAAGGCAGAAGCCACTAGGCCCCTGTGCAGAGGAAGCCACTGAAGGCAGCAAGGCCACAGAGATCCCAGACTCCCATTCCCACAGGAAGATGTGAGGATAAAGGGCTTCATCCCAGCACAGCACCCGCTCCCACCAACCCCCAAACCCGGCCCCCTCCTCCCGCAGCACGCCCCCTGAAACAACACTGTCTTCCCAGAAAAGAGAAGGGAGAAGCCATGTGTGTGCCAAAGGAGCAAGATGAACGAACGATACCACGCCCTCCGACCTTGGGCACACCTGACGCCTCGGAACGCCGGGCCCGGCCGAAGGGTCCCCGACATTCTCGGGTGGGAGGGGGGGTCGACATGTTGGCCGACAGCCCTTGCCCGGGCCACCCGCAAATCCCCTGAGACGTGATCCGACCCCAGGGACCGAGGGCAAATGTACCGCTTGAGGTGCTGGAGGAGCTGGACGAAGCCATGTTGGGAGAGGCACACGGGCACGCTGCAGACTGCTGGCCGAGTGGGCGGGGACCCAGCAGCTCAGGGCTCTGGAGAGCAGGAGACGGCTCCGCCCCCATTGACGTCAATAGGGTTTGGGTGGGTAGATGGAGGGTGCCGCCCCTGGCCTCTTTCCAAGCAGAGACCCTGGACGGAGTCCCGTGGAGCGAGTGGGCTTTTCCCGGGCACAACTGTGCCCCGGACCGGCCAAGATCCCCGTTGGGGTGGGCGGGCAGTTCGGGGGCTTTGGTTTGTGGCCCTCCCTCGCAGCGGGGGGTGGGATCAACCCCGGGTGGATCAATCAGGGGCCCTCAGCAGTGCCAAGGGAGCTCACCGCCCAGGAAACGCCCCTAGGTCCCTTTGAATTGGCCACCAACGCCCCCTTCCCCAGCCTGCCTTGCTCTGGGGTTTCCCGCCTTTTCACATTCCACAGGTCCCTGGGCCTCGACTGTCCCCCGCTGTCTCCTCCGAGGCATTCCGGGACACCGGACGCTCTCTCCAGTGCCTCCACCTAGATCCCTCGCTGTCCTCGCCTCCGTTTCCCCCCTGCCCCCTCCCCAACTCCTCCGTGGGCTCTTGGCGTCATTTCCTTACAGCAGTCCCAGAGCGCCACCCCCGAGGGCTTTGAGCTGCCTGGAGCCCAAGGCTCCGGCCAGAGCCCTGAGGGGCCAGCGTCTGGACTGGCAGCTAATGCCATTTGGGGCTTTTCTCACGTGGAGCCTAAGGCCCGCACTTCCGCGGGGAACCCCCCAGCGTTAGTGCCCTGGAGATACCCGCCCAAGGGGACACTGTACCTCCTACTGTGGGGAAGGAGGTACCTGTTTTCCCTGCACTGGTTCGACTTTCACGCTGAGGATCGACTCACACCATGGTGGCACGTGGAAAAGCCCTGTGGGAAAGCCTCATGGGAAAGACTCGAGGGAAAGCCACAGATCCCTTGATCCACTCGACGGGAAGCGTGCCACTTCTGCTACAGCTCGGGAGGAAAGCGCACGTGCATGTCCCCACTCGAGACGAGGACTGACTCCCCTGGGGAGACTCTAGAAGTAGCCCAAGATCCATGTCAGCACTGGAGAGGAAACCTCAGTTTCCGGCACCGACTCCACACAAGGTCTTAGGCCCCGGCATCGACGGGAGAGGAATCCCGAGAGGACCCCGAGCTACTCGCATGGGGACTGGCCTTTCCTGAGGCCACCAGAGGGGGACCCTGACGTCCCCGTCGTAAGTCGAGAGCACCTGCCGCAACTTGAGAAAATCCAGGAGGTTCTCCCCTCCAGGCGAGATGAGGCCCATTTCCGCTGACCCGTATCGAGGCTAATCACACCTAAACTCTGGAACTTCCAAAAGGTCCTTCACACCCTTGTTGCAACTCAAGAAGTTCCCCGACATACCCGTCTCCACTCGAGAGGAAGCATGAGAGTCCCGTCCACATCCAGAGGAGGCCCGTTTCCCCTCCTAGCTCGAGAGGAGGGATCCTTTCCCTGCGTGGTCAGTAAAGAATTCCCGGCGTTCCCCTAGCATCTCAAGAGGAGGCGCACTTCACAGGAAAGGCGAGATGGAACTCCAGGGTCGTGCCACCATTCCCAGAGTCCCCCAGATGTCACAGTCCATTCCAGGGAAACCTGTTTTCCCTGCACAGCCTCGACTTTCAAGCCGAGGATCGACTCACACCACGGTGGCTCATGGGACAGCCCTGTGCTAAAGCCTCGTGGGAAAGCCTCGTGGGAAAGCCTCGTGGGAAAGCCTCGTAGGAAAGCCTCGAGGGATAGCCACAGATCCCTTGATCCACGCGAAGGGAAGCGTGACACTGCTACTACAGCTCGGGAGGAATGCGCACGTGCATGCCCCTACTCAAGGCGAGGACTGACTTCCCTGGTGAGACTCCAGAAGTACCCAAGATCCATGTCAGCACTGGAAAGGAATCCTCAGGTTCTGGCACCGACTCCACACAAGGTCTTAGGCCGCGGCATCGACGGGAGAGGAATCCCGCGAGGCCCCCGAGCAACTCGCATGGGGACTGGCCTTTCCTGAGGCCACCAGAGCGGGTCCCTGACGTCCCCGTCGTAAGTCGAGAGCACCTGCCGCAACTTGGGAAAATCCAGGAGGTTCTCCCCTCCAGGCGAGATGAGGCCCATTTCCGCTGATATGTCTCGAGGCTAATCACACTTAACCTCTCGACCTTCCAAAGGGTCCTTCACACCCTTGCTGCAACTCAAAAATTTCCCCGACATACCCGTTTCCACTCGAGAGGAAGCACGAGAGTGCAGCCCACATCCAAGGACCCCGTTTCCACCTCCTAGCTCGAGAGGAGGTATCCTTTCCCTGCGTGGTAGGGAAAGAATTCCCGGCGATTCCCAATGCATCTCAAGAGGAGGCGCTCTCCACAGGAAAGGCGAGAGGAACTCCAGGGTCGTGCCACCATTCCCAGAGTCCCCCAGATGGTCTCAGTCCATTCCAGGGAAACCTGTTTTCCCTGCACTGCCTCGACTTTCAAGCCGAGGATCGACTCACACCACGGTGGCTCATGGGACAGCCCTGTGGGAAAGACTCGTGGAAAAGCCTCGTGGGAAAGCCTCGAGGGAAAGCCACAGATCCCTTGATCCACTCGACGGGAAGCGTGCCACTGGTGCTACAGCTCGGGAGGAAAGCGCACGTGCATGCCCCCACTCGAGATCAGGACTGACTCCCCTGGGGAGACTCCAGAAGTACCCCAAGATCCATGTCAGCACAGGAGAGCAAACCTCAGGTTCCGGCACTGACTCCACACAAGGTCTTAGGCCCCGGCATCGACGCGAGAGGAATCCCGAGAGGGCCCCGAACAACTCGCATGGGCACTGGCCTTTCCTGAGGCCACCAGAGCGGGTCCCTGACGTCCCCGTCATAAGTCAAGAGCACCTGCCACAACTCGAGAAAATCCAGGAGGTCCTCCCCTCCAGGCGAGATGAGGCCCATTTCCGCTGAGTCGTCTCGAGGCTTATCACACCTAAACTCTGGAACTTCCAAAGGGTCCTTCACACCCTTGCTGCAACTCAAGAAGTTCCCCGACATACCCGTCTCCACTCGAGAGGAAGCACAAGAGTCCCGCCCAACATCCACAGGAGCCCCGTTTCCGCCTCCTAGCTCGAGAGGAGGGATCCTTTCCCTGCGTGGAAGGGAAAGAATTCCCGGCGTTCCCGTCGCATCTCAAGAGGAGGCCCTCTCCACAGGAAAGACGAGAGGAACTCCAGGGTCGTGCCACCATTCTCAGAGTCCCCAGATGTCTCAGTCCATTTCAGCGAAACCTGTTTTCCCTGCACTGCCTCGACTTTCAAGCCGAGGATCGACTCACACCACGTTGGCACGTGGGACAGCCCTGTGGGAAAGACTCGTGGGAAAGCCTCGTGGGAAAGCCTCGAGGGAAAGCCACAGATCCCTTGATCCACTCGACGGGAAGCGTGCCACTGCTGCTACAGCTCGGGAGGAAAGCGCACGTGCATGCCCCTACTCGAGACGAGGATTGACTCCCCTGGGGAGACTCCAGATGTACCCCAAGATCCATGTCAGCACTGGAGAGGAAACCTCAGGTTCCGGCACCGACTCCACACAAGGTCTTAGGCCCGGCATCGACGGGAGAGGAATCCCGAGAGGCCCCCGAGGAACTCGCATGGGGACTGGCCTTTCCTGAGGCCACCAGAGTGGGTTGTCTTGAGTTGTATAAGCAAACCTGTTCCTTCCAAATAGAGGCTTGCAAACACACCCGCGGTGGTTGCCTCTTCTTCCCCGAAGAAGTCTTTCTTTCCCCACATGCTGCGAACTCCCTGTCCCAACCTCCAAGAATAGCGCTTCTTGCCATTCCTTTCTTAGAGGCAGTTATCCCTGAGCTTGGGGCCGTAGGGAGTAGCCCCACACTCACAGGGAAAGGCAAAGACTCCTCCATACATCTCCTCTATCCCTTTGCTCTGGAGGAGAGCTCTAGTGAGCCTAGGTCTTTCAGGAAAATTCTTGGCTTGCACAGGATCTCACCCTGTTTGTGAACCTGCATACCCAACCACGGGCCACAGAGCACCTGTTTCAGTAAAGTGGGCCCTGAAAGTGTGCAGCCTAGCAAGAGGTTGAAAATCCATTCATTTGCTGTTTTTGTACCTCTGACAGAGCGAGCTTTGCTCCACCCTTTGGCAGTGAGGAGAAAAGAGGCATGACACCCTCCCCAAGGGGACATGGGGCCTACTTCGAGAGGTAAGGCCCCTTGTGGAGTTGAGGCCAGGAAGGCGCACAGTCGTGTCAAACACACTCCCACTGCTGGCTTCTTCATGGGCTATCAGCTAGGAATGTCTTTGCAATGATCACAAAGGGAAGGGGAGATACAGGGCCCTACCTCAGGACCTCCGGTGCTCTGAGCAAATCTGGAGGTCTACCGTTGTTGGTCAAGGTCAAGGTCAAGGTCAAGTTCAAGTCAAGTTCAAGTTCAAGGTCAAGGTCAAGTTCAAGTTCAAGGTGAAGGTCAAGTTCAAGGTCAAGATCAAGGTCAAGGTCAAGTTCAAGGTCCCAAGGTCAAGTTCAAGGGCAAGGGCAAGGGCAAGGTAAGGCCAAGTCCAAGGGCAAGGGCAAGGGCAACGCCAAGGGCAAGGCCAAGGCCCAGGCCAAGGCAAAGGCCAACGCCCCCAAAGCGAAGCCCAAACCCGGTAACGCCTGACAGAAGGCAGAAGCCACTAGGCCCCTGTGCAGAGGAAACCACTGAAGGCAGCAAGGCCACAGAGCTCCCCGACTCCCATTCCCACAGGAAGATGTGAGGATAAAGGGCCTCATCCCAAAACAGCACCCGCTCCAACCACCTCCCAACCCGGCCCACGCCCCCCTCAGCGCGCCCCCTGAAACAACACTGTCTTCCCAGAAAAGAGAACGGAGAAGCCATGTGTGTGCCAAAGGAGCAAGATGAACGAACGATGCCACGCCCTCCGACTTTGGGCACACCTGACGCCTAGGAACCCCGGGCCCGGGAGATGGGTCCCCACCGTACTCGGACGGGGGGGGGTCGACACGTTGGCCGAGAGCCTTTGCCCGGGCCACCCGCAAATCCCCTGAGACGTGATCCGACCCCAGGGACCGAGGGCAAACGTACCGCTTGAGGTGCTGGAGGAGCCGGACAAAGCCATGGTGGGAGAGGCACACGGGCACGCTGCAGACTGCTGGCCGAGTGGGCGGGGACCAAGCAGCTCAGGACTCTGGAGAGCGGGAGGCGGCTCCGCCCCCATTGACGTCAATAGGGTTTGGGTGGGTAGATGGAGGGTGCCGCCCCTGGCCTCTTTCCAAGCAGAGACCCTGGACGGAGTCCCGTGGAGCGAGTGGGCTTTTCCCGGGCATGGCTGTGGCCCGGACTGCCAAGATCCTCGTCGGGGTGGGCGGGCACTTCGGGGGCTTTGGTTTGTGGCCCTGCCTCGCCGAGGGGGGTGGGATCAACCCAGGGTGGATCAATCAGGGGCCCTCAGCAGTGCCAAGGGAGCTCACCACCTAGGAAACGCCCCTAGGTCCCTTTGAACTGGCCGCCCACGCCCCCTTCCCCAGCCTGCCTTGCTCTGGGGTTTCCCGCCTTTTCACATTCCACAAGTCCCTGGGCCTTGACTGTTCCCCGCTGGGTCATCCAAGGCATTCCAGGACACCGGACGCTCTCTCCAGCGCCTCCACCTAGATCCCTCGCTGTCCTCGCCTCCGTTTCCCCCCTGCCCCTCCCCAACTCCTCCGTGGGCTCTTGGCATCCTTTCCCTACAGCAGTCCCAGAGCGCCACCCCCGAGGGCTGTGAGTTGCCTGGAGCCCAAGGCTCCAGCCAGAGACCTGAGGGGCCAGCCTCTGGACTGACAGCTAATGCCATTTGGGGCTTTTGCTCATGTGGAGCCTGAGGCCCGCAACTCCACTGGCAACCCTCCAGCGCGAGTGCCCTGGAGAAACCCGCCCAAGGGGACAGTGTACCCCCTACTGTGGGGAAGGAGGTTCCTGTTTTCTCTGCACTGCTTCGACTTTAACGCCGAGGATCGACTCACACAATGGTGGCACGTGGAATAGCACTGTGGGAAAGCCCCACGGGAAAGACTCGAGGGAAACCACAGATCCCTTGATCCACGAGACGGGAAGCGTGACACTGCTGTTATAGCTCGGGAGGAAAGCGCACGTGCATGCCCCTACTCGAGACGAGGACTGACGCCCCTTGGGAGACTCCAGAATTACGCCAAGATCCATGTCAGTACTGGAGAGGAATCCTCAGGTTCCGGCCCCGACTCCACACAAGGTCTTTGGCCCCGGCATCGAAGGGAGAGGAATCCTGAGAGGCCCTGTAGCAACTCGCATGGGGACTGGCCTTTCCTGAGGTCACCAGAGCGGGTCCCTGAGGTCTCCGTTGTAACTCGAGAGCACCTGCCGCAACTCGAGAAAATCCAAGAGGTTCTCCCCTCCAGGCGAGATGAGGCCCATTTCCGCTCAGGCGTCTCGAGGCTAAGAACAACTAACCTCTGGAATGTCGAAAGTGTCCTTCACAACCTAGTTGCAAGTCAAGAAGTTCTCCGACATACCCGTCTCCACTCGAGAGGAAGCACGAGGGTCCCGCCCGCTTCCAGAGGAGCCCCGTTTCCGCCTCGCAGCTGGACATGAGGGATCCTTTCCCTGCTTGTTCGGGAAAGAATTTCCGGCATTCCCATCGCATCTCAAGAGGAGGCACTCTCCACAGGAAATGCGAGAGGAATTCCAGGGTCGTGTCACCATTCCAAGAGGCCCTCAGATGCCTCATTTCATTCCAGAGGAACCTGTTTTCCCTGCAATGCCTCGGCTTTGACGCCGAGGATCGACTCCCACCACGGTGGCACTTGGGACAGCCCTGTGGGAAAGCATCGTGGGAAAGCCTCGTGGGAAAGCCTGGAGGGAAATCCACAGATCCCTTGATCCACGCGAAGGGAAGCATGACACTGCTGCTACAGCTCGGAAGGAAAGTGCAGGTGCATGAGCCCACTCGAGACGAGGACTGTCTCCCCTGTGGAGACTGCAGAAGTACCTCAAGATCCATGTCAGCACTGCAGAGGCATCCTCAGGCTCCGGCCCCGACTCCACACAAGGTGTTAGGCCCCAGCATCGACGGGAGAGAAATCCGGAGTGTCCCCCTAGCAACTCGCATGGGGACTGGCCTTTCCTGATGACACCATACGGGTCCCGGAGGGCCCCGTCATAAGTCGAGAGCACCTGCCGCAACTCGAGAAAATCCAGGAGGTTCTCCCCTCCAGTCGAAATTAGGCCCATTTCCGCTGAGGCGTCTCGAGGCTATTCACATCTAACCTCTGGAAATTCCAAAGAGTCCTTCACACCCTTTGCTGCAACTCAAGAAGTTCCCCAACATACCCGTCTCCACTCCAGAGGAAGCATGAGGGTCCTGCCGACATCCAGAGGAGCCCCGTTTCTGCCTTGTAGCTCGAGATGAGGGATCCTTTCCCTGCGTGGTCCGGAAAGAATTCCCAGCGTTCCTGTCCATTCTCAAGAGAAGACCCTTTCCACAGGAAAGGCGAGAGGAACTCCAGGGTCGTGCCACCATTCCCAGAGTCCCCCAGATGTCTCAGTCCTTTCCAGAGGAACCTGTTTTCCCTGCACTGCCTCGACTTTCACGCCGAGGATCGATTCACTCCACAGTGGCATGTGGGACAGCCCTGTGGGAAAGCCTCGAGGGAAAGCCTCGTGGGAAAGCCTTGAGGGAAAGCCACAGATCCCTTGATCCATGCGACGGGAAGCGTGACTCTGCTACTACAGCTCGGGAGGAAAGCGCTCGTGCATTCCCTGACTCGAGCCGAGGACTAACTCCCCCGTGGAGACTCCAGAAGTACCCTCAGATAAATGTCAGCACTGGAGAGGAATCCTCAGGTTCTGGCACTGACTCGACACAAGGTCTTAGGCCCCGGCATCAACGGGAGAGGAATCCCAAGAGGCCCCCTAGCAGCTCGCATGGGGACTGGCCTTTCCTTAGGCCACCAGATCGGGTCCCTGAGGTCCCCGTCGTAAGTAGAGAGCACCTGCCGCAACTCAAGAAAATCCAGGAGGTTTTCCCCTCCAGGCGAGATGAGGCCCGTTTCCATTGAAGGCATATCGAGGCTAATCACAGCGAAATTCTGGAACGTCCAAAGGGTCCTTCACACCCTTGCTGCAACTCAAGATGTTCCCCGACATACCCGTTCCCACCCGAGAGGAAACACGAGGATTGTGCCCACATAGAGAGGAGCCCCATTTCCCCCTCGTACCTCGAGATGAGGCATCCTTTCCCCGCCTCCTCGGGAAAGATTTCCTGGCGTTCCCGATGCATCTCAAGAGGAGGCGCTCTCCGACAGGAAAGGCGAGAGGAACTCCAGTGTCGTGCCATCATTCCAAGAGTCCCCCAGATGTCTCAGTCCATTTCAGAGGAACCTGTTTCCCTGCACTGCCTCGACTTTCACGCCGAGGATCGACTCACACCACGGTGGCACGTGGGACAGCCCTGTGGGAATGCCTCCTGGGAAAGCCACGTGGGAAAGCCTGGAGGGAGAACCACAGATCCCTTCATACACTCGACGGTGCCGGCGTCCAGCCCCGGTGGATCCAGGGAATTCTAAGGGTGGACGGTGTTGGCATGGTAAGACTTCTTTATTTATTAATATAAGATTAGATTAAGAAACTGTAGTGTAGTAGGAAGATTAAGTGGAGGAAGAGGGCTGAATAGCTTGGTGTACGGGGAAGGCCAATAAAATTCCAGACAAGGAATTTGCACCATCTACTTTGGGACACCGGCGCCCGCTCTAGTATCTAAGGGTGCCTCGCCTTAAGCTTCCTTTCGTGCGGGTCTTAACAGCCAGGGCAAGTAAGTAACCTGGCCGAGCCTCCGCGCCCCAGGTGGAGATTCAGCCTGAAGTTAAAGAGCAGAGAGAGGGAAGGGAGAGAAGAAAAGAGAGAGAAAATCACGGGGGGAGCCAGAGTCCCAAGAAACCAGGCCGAGAGACTAGTTCGAGAAGCTGGCCCGAGAAACTGGCCCCCCTCCTTTATTGTTCAGAAGGCCTTTGATACACAGAGATCAATGGTAACACAAAATTATGTAGCGTTCGCAACCCAGATTCTTTCTGTATATCATTTTGTATACAAAAGGTCTCAGGTGATTTACATTATCTTCTGGCCAAGAGGCTTGTTAACACTTTTTGGCTCTCTTCCTTAATGAATGTTAATTTTGTTTCCCCTGAAGTGTTTTTTTTTTTTTTAGTCTGCATCTCCTTAAAGCATTAAAGTTACATCTCTATAGAACAAACGTGCCGTGGGATATAACAAAGAAGGTACTTAACTCAAAGATCTAATGTTGCTAATACCAGGTCTACTACTTGTTTTTCTATACGCCAACTATATCTAAAAATAAAGGATATGAAAATTTGGCAGCAAGCATTGACTCAACAAATGAAACTTTTCATCAGTCCTATTCTAAAGATTTAGACTCTTCAGAAGCCCCTACATTCCTAGGATGTTTTAAGCTTCCTTTGCCTCCTGCGGTCAGCAGGCCTCAAACAATCACATGCGCAGCTGTATGAGTCCTGCAGGCAGGCTAGAAAGCCATCAGAGGGGTTTTTAGATTGAAACACTCTTTCAAATGCAGAAGACTGAAGCCCTGAATTGACTTTTTCCAGAAAATGTCAAAAGAGTGGAAAAGCAGAGCACAAAAGCCGGCAGATTTTTGTTGGGGTACATGCTTAGGAATTTCCAGAGGGGTCCCTGAAGTCTGAGCACGCCTTGTGTATGTCAGCTTCCTTCCTCATGACCTTGTCATGGGCGGGCTTCCTCACACTGGCTCCCGGCATCTCACCCTTTTCCATTTTAATTAATTAATTAATTAATTTTAAAATCAGGTGCAGTTCGATCGCGAGATTCCAAATGTTCTGCTGAAGAATCTAGACAATACAGGGAAGAATGATTACGAGGAGCAAGATTATAAACAGTTGACAGAATAGTCTTTCCAGAAATGAAGTTAGAGAAAGTGTGGAGAAAGTCATTGGCTTCTCCTGCGGTGGTAAAATCTAATCGGGAGTGTTCCAAGGTCTGAATCTGATTATGAAGTTTCCCTAAGTCTAAACTAATATCTGAGCTGTTCCAAAACACCTAAAACTTGATTTTTTAACATATTGGGCATTTACACTTGTTGAGTCAATGATTGCTGTCATAGTAACAATAACAGTTGTTGTAACACAGCAAGAACATAATTATCATATCAATAAGTTGTTACAGTTACAGGACATCTTTAAAACCACAAAAGAGCATACATTACTTTGAGGAGTTAAACAAGATGAAAACATCCATGGTTCACAAGTTGCTACATTAGGTACGTTAAGTTTTCTGGAATCATTGGTGAAAAGAAGAACATAAGGAGAGGATAGACAAGCCAAAATAGAGTAAATAGAGTCATTTTCTGGTTGGAGTTTGCGCTGCAGCAGCTGTTAGTCCCGCCGGGATCTTGATGTTTCTTTTGCCTCCTTCTGCCATCGCGCGTGGCTGCCAAGCTACACGAAAATTTGAGCAAATAGTTTACAGTTCCCATACATCTCCTTTTCCCATCAAGTCTCTATCCCATAGTTTCGCAGATGGACGCTGGCGGAGCACTAGGTCCCATCAGTCAGTAAGGCTGGCCCCGCCCTTGGCTTTCGGTGCGGCTGTTTCCCGCGGCGGTGGCGGCAGAGAAGTTCCCTTTTTCTTTTGTGGCGAATCAGTCTGTCCGGGATCCAAATTGACGAATCTGCACCCTGTGAAAAAAACATAAACACTTCCTCGACCCGCAGTAAATTCTGGGTCAGGATCTTTTTGTTATCTGGAGGAGATCTTTTCACTTTATCAACGGTTTTACATCTTATAGTTCCAAACAAATCAGCATTTAACTTATTACAAAGAGAACATGTTGTAAAATCTGATGGAGGAAAAACTATATTTAAATTATCCTTTTTTAATTTTTGAATTAACAAAGCATGTGAGGGTAAATGATGCAAGATTTGACCACAATAATTTCCTATAGCAATCTGCCAATCATCATCAAACATTTGAAAAGCATCAAGTTGTTTTGTTATATGGAATTACAATTTTTGATGGCTCTTTACTAAACAATTTAATAAATCAGTATACTTGAATTAATCTTTTTAATTAATATGTCAGTAATTTTTCCTTAGGCAGAGGCCATTGTTCCACCCACGCCAGATCTTGAGATTTTCATGTAATGGGGTAGGCAGCAAAAACACTGGCCTTCATTATAAATTTGGATATCCCAATCCAGTACATAGCTTGCGAGGAGTTGGACAAATTGGCTCAATTATTTTTGTCTGTTGTTTACCCAATCCTTTTGATGGATCATAGCCTATCTGCAGCATCTGAGAGGTCACTTTATCATCAGGGCTAAAAAGTAACACTCCCATTTGAGATAGCATGTCCCCTCCCCCACAGGGTAAGGGGGAGCGAAGGAACAACATAAGGTTGGAAAGTTCCACAGGTATCCTCAAATTGCCAATCTAAAATTTTTGCACTGTAACTACTGTGGGGGCTTGAGGGCAAATAAAACAAAATTTGACTCCTGAAATCTATCAGAGCAACTTGCCAAATCATCACTATTTTTGTAAAAGACTTGCAGTTGATCCTTATTGAATGGAATTAATATATTTGTTACTTATTTTCCAAAAAGTTTTACACTTCTTTTTCTTTTTTTTTTAATTAATTGTTCCACCAAGTTAGGATAAGATAAAACTATTTTTCTTGGGGTCATTGGTAGATGGAACCAATGGCCTTCTTGTCACAAGCATCTGTAGGTATACATTTTGTGGCAAGAATAATTTAATCTCCTCTTTTGGCAATATTAATCTTAATTACTGATCATTTAAAGCCTCATTCACTTTAACAAAAGCCAACTCTGTCTCACTAGTCAACCTTTTCTTAGAACTGGGATTAGGATTGTTTTTTTTTAAGCAATCAAACAAAAGGCTTTAAATCTACAGAAGTCAGTTTTAAATGTGGGCATATCCAATTAATATCACCTAATAATTTTTGGAAATCATTTAAAGTTAGTAAACAATCTCTCAGCAGCTTTAAAGGGACATTATCAGTTTTAAACTTTTGGCAGACCTAAATATAAGAAGCAGGAAAAGAGGTGTTACACAATATCTTTATAAGCTTTTTCAATGATCTTGGTATAACCCAAATCTGGTCTATAGCCTTTTAGATGACAAGTAACCATTTAATCTTTGCTTGCATACTTCCAGCAACGGGGAGCTCACTACTCACCAAGGTTTTAAACTCTCTCTCACCTCTTATTTTATAGCATTTCCATCTTGCATACCACTTTCTCTAATCCTATGAACTCATTTTCAGTAGTATATGTTGGCCAGGAGCTGGGCCAGTCTCTCAGCAATGTAAGAAACGTCTTGTCTATTGTCTAACAGCCATGACATTTTATATCCTTGAATTAAAAAAATCTTTTAAAGACCTAGAAGCTGCAATATTCTGCACCCAAAAAGCTAGATCTAGATCCTCTGGGGCTTTTTTTGTCTGGTTTTTCTGTCTGGTAATAAGGTAAAAGCAAAAGCTGTGCTATTTTTTTTAATTTTTATTAATTGCACAGTTTTAGCAGGTGGCGAGATCAAAACTTCAATTTTTTCAGTATAATCAGAATTTACTACACAAGACACTACCGAAATTTTTTGAAAAGAAAGCAAGCTATGCCCCAGCACAAGTCTTACCATGTCCTCAGGCAGGGGACTAGCCACTCCCATTGGAATCTGAGTCAGGAGTTATTATTATTGAGGTGGTGGAACTGAGGTCCAGGCCTGAGCTACCTGGGGTTGTTTGGTACGGGTTGTTGTCTCTGTTTAGCAGGACATTTTGGCAAAAAATGTTCTATTTGGCCTCAAGAGAAACATTTTGCATTTGTAAAGTCCTTTTTATTACGAATATTTTTCTTTCTTTTTTTCTGTTTTTCTTCCTTTTTGGGGGGGGAGGTGAGGCCCCTCCTGAGGGGATTTTATGCAAGGAGCAAGCTCTGTTTTAAAAGCTCTTTTGCTCAAAAATATTGTCACTATCGTTTTCAAACTTAAGCCATGTTTTGGGAGGCTTTGGATATAAAGTGGGGAGTTCTTAAGCCCTGGGGAGGCGCAAGCAGAGGTTGCAGTGGTCGCCTTAAATAAGATACCTTTTTTAAAGATTTGGTTTGTGTAGAGGGGGAGGGGGCTCTCCAGGGCCCTCGCCGCTGCGTCCTGTAAGCACCCTCCTTCCTCGGGAGGAAGAGTACTGTCTGTCTCCTTTTGTTTGCCAATGGCAGAAAATATGATCTGCGTAGAAGGTGGAGACCCACTACCATTAACTGCTATAGCCTCTCCCATAGGCTATCTAACAGCCTCATGACAGGGGTCCAGAACATTTGTAATCATACTTTACAGAGCAAAAGCATTTACAGGCCCATGCAAAGTATAATAAGTTTTTAGCTGTTTTCCTAGCTTCACCCAAGTATCTAAATCCCTTTTCTGGAAACCAAGGACATTGCTCTCGTAACACTAGCCTTTTAATCTTTAATTTGTCTTTTTTGTTTAACAGTTACAAAATTACTTGTATAAAGAGGTGTCATTGTTTTGAGTCATTGTTACCCCTGTCAGAAAATTAAGAGTTATAGAAAAGTCTGCCTTGACAAAAAGGTTTTACCTTAGCCAAGGGGGGTTTTGTTTTTAACCCTAAGATAGCAGGTTTCTTTTCAACCT
>NW_017197042.1:0-8251 GCF_001704415.2 Capra hircus
TTTTGTGGTGGTCTATATATGCTCTTCCACTGGTCAGGGCATTCCTGTCCACTCTCAGCTGGTATTCTGCATTCGCGCCTCTGTGTCTGAAGGTGTATTCCTGATGTATCCATGGAGAGAGATGTACTCCACATCCACCTGCTCCTCCACCGTCTTGTTCTCCCCTGCCTTGGTTTCACTCTTGTACTCACTTAAGCATTAAAACCCTCCCTTCACCAATTTCTACCCCACCTCAAAATAATAATAATAATAAAATAAAAAATCCAGTACACAGTTAAGTTTTTTTGTGAAAGCGGAAGTTTATCGAAGATTTGGGACGTCTAGGAAAGCACTGCTCCATTTAATCAGGTGTGCTTGTCCAATAGGCATAGCTCTCCAGACAGAGAGCCCAGTGACTGTGAAGGGATAGGGAGGACTTTTCTGAGTGGTTACTGAGTTGGGGTCAGGGAGTGCTGGATTCTGTGGTTAGTTTAGGATTTCCCTCTTGGTGGGGAAGTTCCATTACTTACACTGTTGTAACCAACTTTCTATCAAAAGTGAGAATTAGGGGGGGAAGGAAGGGTGGGAGTCCGTGGGGTTGGCACGACTGAGCGACTTCACTCTCAATTTTCACTTTCATGCATTGGAGAAGGAAATGGCAACCCACTCCAGTATTCTTGCCTGGAGAATCCCAGGGACAGAGGAGCCTAGTGGGCTGCCATCTATGGGGGTTGCACAGAGTTGGACACGACTGAAGCGACTTAGCAGCAACTTAGCAGCAACTTATCAGCAGCAGGAAAGCACTGCACATTCCATCATCTCTCTACATTCTTCCTTCCCTTTTCCCATTTCTTCAATCTCTTCCCCTTCCCTGTTCAAATTAATTCAGTATGGTCCTCTGTCAATCAGGACAGGCTGGGATGTGCTACAGTACAAAAAGCCCTCAAACCAATCGCTTAAAACAAACATTTATATGGGAATGAGACCTTCACTGATATGCTTTGAAAGTGCCCACAGAGATAATTTGAACCTTAAGCTCTACATATATATCTTTTATACCAGGTATATAGAAAATAATTACAATATGCCAAGGAGGACCTTATAGTTCCCTAAAAGGAGAATTTTATTTTGGCCTGTGTGTGTGTGTGTTAGTCTGTCAGTTATATCCAACTATTTGCAACCCCTGTAGCCCACCAGGCTCCTCTGTTCATGAAACTCTCCAGGCAAGAATACTGGAGGGGTAGCCATTCCCTTCTCCAGAGGATATTCCCAACCCAGGGATTGAACCCGGGTCTCCTGCATTGCAGGCAGATTTTTTTACCAACTGAGCCACCAGGGAAGCTCCTATTTGGGCCTGCTGCTGCTGCTAAGTCGCTTCAGTCGTGTCCGACTCTGTGTGACCCCATAGACGGCAGCTCACCAGGCTCCCCCGTCCATGGGATTCTCCAGGCAAGAACACTGGAATGGGTTGCCATTTCCTTCTCTAATGCAGGAAAGTAAAAAGTGAAAGTGAAGTTGCTCAGTCGCGACCCCATAGACTGCAGCCCACCAGGCTCCTCCGTCCATGGATTTTCCAAGCAAGAGTACTGGAGTGGGGTGCCATTGCCTTCTCCGCTATTTGGGCCTAATGGTTGCAAAATTAGGACTTGCTTCAGAATCATGTAGGGACAAAAAAATTCAGATACTTTAAATTCTACACCCCATTCTCAAATACTCTGATTGGGTGGGTCTGATGTACATTCCAGGACTTTAAATTTTTAACAAGCTCCCCCAGGTACTAGTGAAAGTTATCCAGGTTTGAAAACTACCCCTCTAATTCAGGCATCAGCGAACTATAGGCCTCAAGCCAAGTTAACCCTGCCATCTGTTTTTGTAAATAAAGTTTAATTAGAATGTGGGCATGCCCATTCATTTATGTATTGTGTATGGATGTTTTTATGCTGTAATGGCAAAGTTGAAATAGAAACCATATAGCCCATAAAATGTAAAGTATTTTGTTATTTGGTCCTGTATAGGAAAAGTTCACAGACCCTTGCTCTTGTCTATTTCATGACTAATTTCCAGAAGTCATGTTATCACTTGTGGTGGAAACTAAGTAAGGCAATGTAGTTTATCACTATTGAAAACAATAATACCTGGACTGAATTCTTTGCAATCTTTATCTTCACATGAGAAAAATGATTCTTTTTAATATATACAAGTAACAAGCCAAATTTTTTCCTGAGTTACACTGCCCCCTGATGGTAGAAATGTTAAATCACAGATGTTTAATCAGATTAGGTGTTAAGAGAACAACCCACTCCAGTGTTCTTGCCTGGAGAATCCCAGGGACGGGGGAGCCTGGTGGGCTGCCGTCTATGGGGTCACATAGAGTCGGACATGACTGAAGTGACTTAGCAGCAGCAGCAGTATTGTTACTCAATTCCTGAAATCAGTCTCTAGATTTGGTAACAGGGACTTTAGGAATCAGTTCACGTGGCAGAACTGAGTAGAACTAAATGGCCTTGGAGAAGGCTGGCAATTTTCATAAGAATTAGAATGTCTTCCCTTTGTGAAATTCTTTTATCTTCAAAGGCTATTAACTCTCTGTATGTACAATTAGACAGTCATTTATCCCAAGGTGGTATATTTTCTTGGGGACATTTTGGCCATTTTGTGATGCTATGTCATCACCACAACTGAAGAACAATGCTATCAATATGGTCAAAATTACATGTGCACTCACTATGTGATGAAAGGAAGGGAAGCTTAAACAGGAATCAGAATGCATACAAACATGCCAAAGTGGTTTCTAAGGGGGACTGCACACCTGTTGGCAATAATGAGTTAGCAGAGGATAAAACCATTAATTTCCCCCTTTAACTATTGACTAAAGTCCTCCAAGAAGCTTTTAAAACATGACAGCCAAATCCTCCCTGGCCCTTGACCCCTCCCTTAGACCCCCTCAACCCACCCGACACATTATGACCTAACAGGCAGCAGTGCTTTTTTTCTTTTTAAGTTCTGCAAGTGATTTCTGTGCAACTAAGGTTAAGAACTACTCTTCTACAGCAGTTTCTCAAATTTTAAGGTATATTCAAATCACCAGGGGATCTTTCAGATGTGCACAATGATTCAGTGGGTCTGTGATGAAACCTGAGAATGATTCCTCAGTTCAGTCACTCAGTTGTGTCTGACTCTTTGCGACCCCATGAATCGCAGCACGCCAGGCCTCCCTGTCCATCACCAACTCCCGGAGTTCACTCAGACTCACGTCCATCGAGTCAGTGATGCCATCCAGCCATCTCATCCTCTGTCGTCCCCTTCTCCTCCTGCCCCCAATCCCTCCCAGCATCAGAGTCTTTTCCAATGAGTCAACTCTTCGCATGAGGTGGCCAAAGTACTGGAGTTTCAGCTTTAGCATCATTCCTTCCAAAGAAATCCCAGGCTGATCTCCTTCAGAATGGACTGGTTGGATCTCCTTGCAGTCCAAGGGACTCTCAAGAGTCTTCTCCAACACCACAGTTCAAAAGCATCAATTCTTTGGCACTCAGCTTTCTTCACAGTCCAACTCTCACATCCATACATGACCACTGGAAAAACCATAGCCTTGACTAGACGGACCTTGTTGGCAAAGTAATGTCTCTGCTTTTGAATATGCTATCTAGGTTGGTCATAACTTTTCTTCCAAGGAGTAAGCGTCTTTTAATTTCATGGCTGCAATCACCATCTGCAGTGATTTTGGAGAAAAAATAAAGTCTGACACTGTTTCCACTGTTTCCCCATCTATTTCCCATGAAGTGATGGGACCAGATGCCATGATCTTCGTTTTCTGAATGTTGAGCTTTAAGCCAACTTTTTCACTCTCCTCTTTCACTTTCATCAAGAGGCTTTTTAGTTCCTCTTCACTTTCTGCCATAAGGGTGGTGTCATCTGCATATCTGAGGTTATTGATATTTCTCCGGCAATCTTGATTCCAGCTTGTGCTTCTTCCAGCCCAGCGTTTCTCATGATGTACTCTGCATAGAAGTTAAATAAGCAGGGTGACAATATACAGCCTTGACGTACTCCTTTTCCTATTTGGAACCAGTCTGTTGTTCCATGTCCAGTTCTAACTGTTGCTTCCTGACCTGCATACAGGTTTCTCAAGAGGCAGGTCAGGTGGTCTGGTATTCCCATCTCTTTCAGAATTTTCCACAGTTTATTGTGATCCACACAGTCAAAGGCTTTGGCATAGTCAATAAAGCAGAAATAGATGTTTTTCTGGAACTCTCTTGCTTTTTCCATGATCCAGGGATGTTGGCAATTTGATCTCTGGTTCCTCTGCCTTTTCTAAAACCAGCTTGAACATCAGGAAGTTCACGGTTCACGTATTGCTGAAGCCTGGCTTGGAGAATTTTGAGCATTACTTTACTAGCATGTGAGATGAGTGCAATTGTGGTAGTTTGAGCATTTGCCTTTCTTTGGGATTGGAATGAAAACTGACCTTTTCCAGTCCTGTGGCCACTGCTGAGTTTTCCAAATTTGCTGGCATATTGAGTGCAGCACTTTCACAGCATCATCTTTCAGGATTTGAAATAGCTCAACTGGAATTCCATCACCTCCACTAGCTTTGTTCGTAGTGATGCTTTCTAAGGCCCACTTGACTTCACATTCCAGGATGTCTGGCTCTAGTGAGTGATCACACCATCATGATTATCTGGGTTGTGAAGATCTTTTTTGTACAGTTCTTCTGTGTATTCTTGCCACCTCTTCTTAATATCTTCTGCTTCTGTTAGGTCCATACCATTTCTGTCCTTTATCGAGCCCATCTTTGCATGAAATGTTCCCTTGGTATCTCTAATTTTCTTGAAGAGATCTCTAGTCTTTCCCATTCTGTTGTTTTCCTCTATTTCTTTGCATTGATCGCTGAGAAGGCTTTCTTATCTCTTCTTGCTATTCTTTGGAACTCTGCATTCAGATGCTTATATCTTTCCTTTTCTCCTTTGCTTTTCTTCTCTTCTTTTCACAGCTATTTGTAAGGCCTCCCCAGACAGCCATTTTGCTTTTTTGCATTTCTTTTCCATGGGGATGGTCTTGATCCCTGTCTCCTGTACAATGTCACTCCATAGTTCATCAGGCACTCTATCTATCAGATCTAGGCCCTTAAATCTATTTCTCACTTCCACTGTATAATCATAAGGGATTTGATTTAGGTCATACCTGAATGGTCTAGTGGTTTTCCCTACTTTCTTCAATTTAAGTCTGAATTTGGCAATAAGGAGTTCATGATCTGAGCCACAGTCAGCTCCTGGTCTTGTTTTTGTTGACTGTATAGAGCTTCTCCATCTTTGGCTGCAAAGAATATAATCAATCTGATTTCGGTGTTGACCATCTGGTGATGTCCATGTGTAGAGTCTTCTCTTGTGTTGTTGGAAGAGGGTGTTTGCTATGACCAGTGCATTTCTTTGGCAAAACTCTATTAGTCTTTGCCCTGCTTCATTCCATTCCAAGGCCAAATTTGCCTGTTACTCCAGGTGTTTCTTGACTTCCTACTTTTGCATTCCAGTCCCCTATAATGAAAAGGACATCTTTTTGGGTGTTAGTTCTAAAAGGTCTTGTAGGTCTTCATAGAACCGTTCAACTTCAGCTTCTTCAGCATTACTGGTTGGGGCATAGACTTGGATTACTGTGATATTGAATGGTTTGCCTTGGAAATGAACAGAGATCATTCTGTCGTTTTTGAGATTGCATCCAAGTACTGCATTTCGGACTCTTTTGTTGACCATGATGGCTACTCCATTTCTTCTGAGGGATTCCTGCCCAGTAGTAGATATAATGGTCATCTGAGTTAAATTCACCCATTCCAGTCCATTTTAGTTCGCTGATTCCTAGAATGTCGACGTTCACTCTTGCCATCTCCTGTTTGACCACTTCCAATTTGCCTTGATTCATGGACCTGACATTCCAGGTTCCTATGCAATATTGCTCTTTACAGCATCGGACCTTGCTTCTATCACCAGTCACATCCACAACTGGGTATTTTTGCTTTGGCTCCATCCCTTCATTCTTTCTGGAGTTATTTCTCCACTGATCTCCAGTAGCATATTGGGCACCTACCCGGGAGTTCCTCTTTCAGTATCCTATCATTTTGCCTTTTCATACTGTTCATGGGTTCTCAAGGCAAGAATACTGAAGTGGTTTGCCATTCCCTTCTCCAGTGGACCACATTCTGTCAGACCTCTCCACCATGACCCCCATCTTGGGTGCCCCACAGCATGGCTTAGTTTCATTGAGTTAGACAAGGCTGTGGTCCTAGTGTGATTAGATTGACTAGTTTTCTGTATGGTTTCAGTGTGTCTGCCCTCTGATGCCCTTCTTACTTGGTTTCTCTTACCGGGCTGCTTGTGGAACACCGGCAAAAGAAGACCGGGAGCACGCACAAAATCCCTATGGACCTAACAGAAGCAGAAGATATTAAGAAGAGGTGGCAAGAATACAGAAGAACTGTACAAAAAAGATCTTCACGACCAGATAATCATGATGGTGTGATCACTCACTAGAGCCAGACATCCTGGAATGTGAAGTCAAGTGGGCCTTAGAAAGCATCACTACGAACAAAGCTAGTGGAGGTGATGGAATTCCAGTTGAGCTATTTCAAATCCTGAAAGATGATGCTGTGAAAGTGCTGCACTCAATATGCCAGCAAATTTGGAAAACTCAGCAGTGGCCACAGGACTGGAAAAGGTCAGTTTTCATTCCAATCCCAAAGAAAGGCAATGCCAAAGAATGCTCAAACTACCGCACAATTGCACTCATCTCACATGCTAGTAAAGTAATGCTCAAAATTCTCCAAGCCAGGCTTCAGCAATACGTGAACCGTGAACTTCCAGATGTTCAAGCTGGTTTTAGAAAAGGCAGAGGAACCAGAGATCAAATTGCCAACATCGCTGGATCATAAAAAGCAAGAGAGTTCCAGAAAAACATCTATTTCTGCTTTATTGACTATGCCAAAGCCTTTGACTGTGTGGATCACAATAAACTGTGGAAAATTCTGAAAGAGATGGGAATACCAGACCACCTGACCTGCCTCTTGAGAAATCTGTATGCAGGTCAGGAAGCAACAGTTAGAACTGGACATGGAACAACAGACTGGTTCCAAATAGGAAAAGGAGTACGTCAAGGCTGTATATTGTCACCCTGCTTATTTAACTTCTATGCAGAGTACATCATGAGAAACGCTGGACTGGAAGAAACACAAGCTGGAATCAAGATTGCGGAGAAATATCAATAACCTCAGATATGCAGATGACACCACCCTTATGGCAGAAAGTGAAGAGGAACTAAAAAGCCTCTTGATGAAAGTGAAAGAGGAGAGTGAAAAAGTTGGCTTAAAGCTCAACATTCAGAAAACGAAGATCATGGCATCTGGTCCCATCACTTCATGGGAAATAGATGGGGAAACAGTGGAAACAGTGTCAGACTTTATTTTTTGGGGCTCCAAAATCACTGCAGATGGTGACTGCAGCCATGAAATTAAAAGACGCTTACTCCTTGGAAGAAAAGTTATGACCAACCTAGATAGCATATTCAAAAGCAGAGACATTACTTTGCCAACTAAGGTCCGTCTAGTCAAGGCTATGGTTTTTCCAGTGGTCATGTATGGATGTGAGAGTTGGACTGTGAAGAAGGCTGAGTGCCAAAGAATTGATGCTTTTGAACTGTGGTGTTGGAGAAGACTCTTGAGAGTCCCTTGGACTGCAAGGAGATCCAACCAGTCCATTCTGAAGGAGATCACCCTGGGATTTCTTTGGAAGGAATGATGCTAAAGCTGAAACTCCAGTACTTTGGCCACCTCATGCGAAGAGTTGACTCATTGGAAAAGACTCTGATGCTGGGAGGGATTGGGGGCAGGAGGAGAAGGGGACGACAGAGGATGAGATGGCTGGATGGCATCACTGACTCGATGGACGTGAGTCTGAGTGAACTCCGGGAGTTGGTGATGGACAGGGAGGCCTGGTGTGCTGCGATTCATGGGTCGCAAAGAGTCGGACACGACTGAAGCTGAACTGAACAGAAATGCAAACTCAGTGGAATGAGATCTTAAAGTATGTGTCACTTGGAGACAACTAAACATGCAGATCTGCAAGCTCCAGTCTCAGAAATTAAACCTTAGTGGATCTCAATTAACATCCCAAGGGATTTTGAGATTCACAGTCTGGGTTACCAAACCTATACTAACCTACACAACTGATATTTACTCTACAATCACATTGTTTAAAAGATGCAGCATTATTTACTAATTTTACAAAGC
>NW_017197043.1:0-8251 GCF_001704415.2 Capra hircus
CTCGAGGGAAAGCCACAGATCCCTTGATCCACGCCACGGGAAGCGCGACACTGCTGCTACAGCTCGGGAGGAAAGCGCACGTGCATACCCCCACTCGAGACGAGGACTGACTCCCCTGGGGAGACTCCAGAAGTACCCCAAGATCCATGTCAGCACTGGAGAGGAATCCTCAGTTTCCGGCACCGAATACACACAAGATCTTAGCCCCAGCATCGACGGGAGAGGAATCCCGAGAGGCCCCGAGCAACTAGCATGGGGACTGGCCCTTCCTGAGGCCACCAGTGCGGGTCCCCAGGTCCCCGTTTGTAAGTCGAGAGCACCTGCCGCACCCGAGAAAATTCAGGAGGTTCTCGCATCCAGGCGAGATGAGGCCCATTTCCGCTGAGGCGTCTCGAGGCTAATCACACCTAACTCTGGAACTTCCGAAGGGTCCTTCACACCCTTGCTGCAACTCAAGAAGTTCCCGACATACCCGTCTCCACTCGAGAGGAAGCACGAGAGTTCCGCCCACATCCAGAGGAGCCCATTTCCGCCTCCTAGCTCGAGAGGAGGGATCCTTTCCCTGCGTGGTCGGGAAAGAATTCCCGGCGTTCCGTCGCATCTCAAGAGGAGGCGCTCTCCACAGGAAAGGCGAGAGGAACTCCAGGTCGTGCCACCATTCCCAGAGTCCCCTAAGATGTCTCAGTCCATTCCAGGGAAACCTGTTTTCCCTGCACTGCCTCGACTTTCAGCCGAGGATCGCTCCACACCACGGTGGCAGGTGGGACAGCCCTGTGGGAAAGCCTCGTGGGAAAGCCTCGAGGAAAGCCACAGATCCCTTGATCCTCACGCGAAAGGAAGCGTGACACTGCTGGTAAATCTCGGGGCAAAGCGCACGTGCATGCCCCCACTCGAGACGAGGACTGACGCCACTGGCGAGACTCCAGAAGTACCCCAAGATCCATGTCAGCACTGGAGAGGAATCCTCAGGTTCGGCACTGACTCCACACAAGGTCTTAGGCCCCAGCATCGACGGGAGAATAATCCCGAGAGGCCCCAAACAACTCGCATGGGGACTGGCCTTTCCTGAGGCCACCAGAGCGGGTCCCTGAGGTCCCCGTCGTAAGTCGACAGCACTTGCCACAACTTCGAGAAAATCCAGGAGGTTCTCCCGTCCAGGCGAGATGAGGCCATTTCCGCTGAGGCGTCCTGAGGCTAATCACACCTAACCTCTGGAACTTCCAAAAGGGTCCTTCACACCCTTGCTGCAACTCAAGAAGTTCCCCCACATACCAGTATACACTCGAGAGGAAGCACGAGAGTCCCGCCAACATCTAGAGGAGCCCCGTTTCCGCCTCCTAGCTAGAGGAGGGATCCTTTCCCTGCCTGGTCTGTCAAGAATTCCCGGCATTCCTGTCGCATCTCAAGAGGAAGCGCTCTCCCCAGGAAAGGCGAGAGGTATTCCAGGGTCGTGCCACCATTCCCAAAGTCCCCCAGATGTTTCAGTCCATTCCAGGGAAACCTGTTTTCCCTGCATTGCCTCGACTTTCAAACCGAGGATCGACTCACACCACAGTGGCACGTGGGTCAGCTCTGTGGGAAAGCCTCGTGGGAAAGCCTCTTGGGAAAGCCTCGAGGGAAAGCCACAGATCCCTTGATCCACGCGAAGGGAAGCGAGATACTGCTGCTACAGCTCGGGAGGAAAGCGCACATGCATGCCCCCACTGGAGACGAGGACTGACTCCCCTGGGGAGACACCAGAAGTACCCCAAAATCCATTTCAGCACTGTAGAGGAATCCTCAGGTTACGGCACCGAATCCACACAAAGTCTTAGGCCGCGGCATCGACGGGAGAGGAATCCCGAGAGGCCCCCGAGCACCTCGCATGGGGACTGGCCTTTCCAGGGACCACCAGAGCGGGTCCCTGAGATCCCCATCATAAGTCGAGAGAACCTGCCGCAACTCGAGAAAATCCAGGAGGTTCTCCCCTCCAGGCGAGATGAGGCCCTTTTCCGCTGAGGCGTCTTGAGGCTAATCACACCAAACCCCTGGAACTTCCAAAGGGTCTTTCACACCCTTGCTGCAACTGAAGAAGTTCCCCGACATACCCGTCTCCACTCGAGAGGAAGCACGACAGTCCCGCCCACATCCAGAGGAGCCCCGTTTCCGCCTCCTAGCTAGAGAGGAGGGATCCTTTCCCTGCGTGGTCGGGAAAGAATTCCCGGCGTTCCCGTCGCATCTCAAGAGGAGGCACTCTCCACAGGAAAGGCGAGAGGAACTCCAGGGTCGTGCCATCATTCCAAGAATCCCCCAAAGGTCTCAGTCCATTCCAGGGAAACCTGTTTTCCCTGCACTGCCTCGACTTTCAGGCCGAGGATCGACTCACACCACAGTGACACGTGGAACAGCCCTGGGGGAAAGCCTCGCGGGAAAGCCTCAAGGGAAAGCCTCGAGGGAAAGCCACAGATCCCTTGATCCACGCACGGGAAGCGCGATCTGCTGCTACAGCTCGGGAGGAAAGCGCACGTGCATGCCCCCACTCGAGACGAGGACTGACTCCCCTGGGGAGACTCCAGAAATACCCCAAGATCCTTGTCAGCACTGGAGAGGAATCCTCAGGTTCTGGCACCGACTCCACACAAGGTCTTAGGCCCCGGCATCGACGGGAGAGGAATCCCGAGAGACCCCCGAGCAACTCGCATGGGGACTTGCCTTTCCTGAGGCCACCAGAGCGGGTCCCTGAGGTCCCCGTCGTAAGTCGACAGCACCTGCCACAACTCGAGAAAATCCAGGAGGTTCTCCCCTCCAGGCGAGATGAGGCCCATTACCGCTGAGGCGTCTCAAGGCTAATCACACCTAACCTCTGGAACTTGCAAAGCGTCCTTCACACCCTTGCTGCAACTCAAGAAGTTCCCCCACATACCAGTATACACTCGAGACGAAGCACGAGAGTCCCGCCAACATCCAGCGGAGCCCCGTTTCCGCCTCCTAATTCGAGAGGAGGGATCCTTTCCCTGCGTGGTCGGGAAAGAATTCCCGGCGTTCCCTTTGCATCTCTAGAGGAGGCACTCTCCACAGGAAAGGCGAGAGGAACTCCAGGGTCGTGCCATCATTCCCAGAGTCCCCCAAATGTCTCAGTCCATTCCAGGGAAACCTGTTTTCCCTGCCCTGCCTCGACTTTCAGGCCGAGGATCGACTCACACCACAGTGACAGGTGGGACAGCCCTGTGGGAAAGCCTCGTGGGAAAGCCTCGTGGGAAAGCCTCGTGGGAAAGCCACAGATCCCTTGATCCACACGAAGGGCAGCGTGACACTGCTGCTACAGCTCGGGAGGAAAACGCACGTGCATGCCCCCACTCGAGACGAGGACTGACTCCCCTGGGGAGACTCCAGAAGAACCCCAAGATCCACTTCTCCCGGGGTCCAGCCCCGGTGGATCCAGGGAATTCGAAGGGTGGACGGCGTTGGCGTGGAAAGACTTGTTTGTTTATTAATGTAAGATTAGATTAAGAAACTATAGTGTAATAAGAAGATTAAGTGGAGGAAGAGGCTGAATAGCTTGGTTTACGCGGAAGGCCAATAAAATTCCAGACAAGGAATTTGCACCATCTACCTTGGGCCACCAGCCCCGCTTGAATATCTAAGGGTGCCTCGCCTTAAGCTCCCTTTCGTGCGGGTCTTAACAGCCAGGGCAAGTAAGTAGACCTGGCGAGCCTCTGCGCCCCAGATGGAGATTCAGCCTGAAGTTAAAGTAAAGAGCAGAGAGAGGGAAGGGAGAGAAGAAGAGAGAGAGAGAGACATGGGGGGAGCCAGAGTCCCAAGAAACCAGGCCGAGAGACTAGTTCGAGAAACCGGTCTGATCCTTTATTGTTCAGAAGGCCTTTTATACTTTTGATAAAACATGGAGATCAATGGGTAACACAGAATTATGTGCGTTCGCAGCCCAGACTCTTTCTATACATCATTTTGTATACAAAAGGTCTCAGGTGATTTACATTATCTTCTGGCCAAAAGGCTTGTTAACACTTTTTAGCTCTCTTCCTTAATGAATGTTAATTTTGTTTCCCCTGAAGTGTTTTTCTTTAATCTGCATTTCCTTAAAGCATTAAAGTTACATCTCTATAGAACAAAGGTGCAGTGGGATATAACAAAGAAGTACTTAACTCGAAGATCTAATGTTGCTAATACCAGGTCTACTACTTGTTTTTCTATATACCAACTATATCTAAAAATAAAGGATATGAAAATTTGGCAGCAAGCATTGACTCAACAAATGAAACTTTTAATCAGTCCTATTCTAAAGATTTTGACTCTTCGGAAGCCCCTACATTCCTAGGATGTTTTAAGCTTCCTGTGCCTCCTGCGGTCAGGAGGCCTCAAACAATCACACTCGCAGAGTCCTGCAGGCAGGCTAGAAAGCCATCGAAGGGGGTTTTTGGATTGAAACACTCTTTCAAATGCAGAAGACTAAAGCCCTGAATTGACTTTTTCCAGAAAATGTCAGAAGAGTGGAAAAGCAGAGCACAAAAGCCGGCAGATTTTTGTTGGGGTACATGCTTAGGAATTTCCAGAGGGGTCCCTGAAGTCTGAGCACGCCTTGCGTATGTCAGTTTCCTTCCTCATGACCTTGTCACGGGCGGGATTCCTCACACTGGCTTCCGGCATCTCCCCCTTCTTTTTATTTTTTTTTAAAAAATTAGGTGCAGTTCAGTCGCGAGATTCTGAATGCTCTGCCGAAGAGTCCTGACAACACAAGGAAGCACGATTACAAGGAGCAGGATTATGGCACCCACAGCAGCATAGCTAGAAACAGTAGTCAGAAGAGTTTTTCCAGAAATGAAGTCAGAGAAGGTGTGGAAAAAGTCATTGGCTTCTCCTGCGGCAGTAAAATCTAATCGAGAGTGTTCCAAGGTCTGAATCTGATTATGAAGTTTCCCTAAGTCTAAACTAATATCTGAGCTGTTCCAAACACCTAAAATATGATTTTTGACTCTCTCCCATTCAAAATCTGTCTCATTTACTTTCAGGGATGTAACACATATCCACCGGTAATCAGCATGACATGAAAGAGCCATTTTCACTTTCAGACTCTGTAATTCAGTCCCAATATGCATTACTGCTTCTTCTAAGGCATCAACCCTTATTTCTAGCTTCCTATCTATAATTTCCTGGGGTTGCCAGCGTTAAAGAAACATTTTTGGATACGGTATCAACATATTGGCAGTATGCACTTGTTGAGACAATGACAATGCCGCCACAGTAACAGAAGTAATTGCAGTTATCAAAGCCGATATTCCCAAAACAAGTAAGCCCACAAACCGTCGTGTCCGCATTAAATCTTGTAGCCGTTGCAGTACAGCTAGGCCATGGTTATCATACCAATACGTGGCTACAGTTACAGGTACCATGAGATAGGACGGACGTTTTAAAACCATGAAAGAGCAAATTTTATATTGAGGAGTTAAACAGGATGAAAGCATACATTGTTCACAAGACACTACATGGGGTCCACCTGTATAATTCAATTGTATGTTAAGTCTTTCAGAATCATTAGTGAAAAGAAAAACATAAGGAGAGGGTAAACAAGCTAAAATAGAGTAGGTAGAGGTATTCTTTGGTCGGATTAAAATAATAGGGGCGGTGGCTGCAAGGGCTCTCCAAATTTCTGGCTGCCAAAAGGTTTTACCTCTAGTCGTATAAGACAGCATAGGGGGTACAAATTGGTTATGATGCCGTCTGGTGGCAACTAACGGCCAAGAAACTGAATATTTTTTCCAATTATCCAATCTATTGATAAAGCCATCGTCAGACTCAGGGTCTTGACCTGGATTTGGGTTGCTCCAGTCCTGAATTGCACAATTTCTTCCTCCCGGCATATTGTAATCTATTTTCGAATTATAAATACAAGACTTCCAAATCGGATATCCTGAATGATCATCTATAGTTTTCCAAATAACATCTGAGGGAGCAACATCGTCACAATTTGGATAGTCTGATGGAGTTTTGAGAGACAAGGACTTATAGGGGCCAAGGACCCCAGGCATATGGGCTCGTAATATCCAAGCAGACCGATCCCCTTTAGATGCAAATTTAGAGGTTGGGGAATCTGTCATAACTGCTTTTTGTGGAGGCTCCAACGCATCCTGTCTTGGTAAAGAAATCTCCTGTAAGGCCAGGAGGAAAATTAAAGCAAACAGGAAAATCATCTGCTAGTCCTTTAAAGGTATAATTGAAATTAATAGGGTATTGGTCTTTTGTATAGGAAGTATAAGATCCTCCCAAAAGGCGAGGCTGGTCTGTACTAACTCGTATGGGGTCACTGTTCCAAGTAACAACTTGGAAAGTTGGAGGATCCGGGAGAAACGCCCAATATTTGGTTGGAATGGGAGCAGCGCTTACCTGGCAAGAGAGCAAGGCAAGCATGGCAATAAACACCTTTTCAGGAGAGACTGACGATCCCTGTGTAGGGTAGCTATCCCCTGTGCCTGGCGACAGAGGGCTTTAATCTGTCCCCAGGTAGGTAAGGAGGCTTGTTGGGTTGACTGAGCTGGGCGTCCTAATGGATTCCTGCGAGGCAAAAAATCAGGGGGCGCAATATCCTGTATCTGAAGTCGTGACATCTGTCCAGTGGGTGGCTCCGCTCCTCGCCTATCCGGGATCTCCAATGTCAGCTGTCCTGGGGTCAGCGGCATTTCCCGTGCTGGCGGGGGAGCGGGAGGAAGAGGGAGTTTCTTCCTTTTTAGAGATCGCGGTGGCGGGGGATTCTGATATCCGGGGAGCTGAGACATGGCGAATTAGTCTGTCTGGAACCCAAATCGGAGCGTCCGCGTCCTGTGGAAAAACACAAGCATACCCTCGCCCACTGGTTAATAAGGGGTCAGGACCTTTCCATTGTCCGGAGAGAAGGTCCCTCCATTTTACTAATGGTTTTGCATTCAATTGCTCTGGGCACCAATGGCGAAGCATTGCAGTGTTTCCGGATGAATCAGTATTTAAGTTATTTATTACGAAAAGAGCATGTTTCAAAATCTGATGGGGGGAACTATATTTAAATTCCCCTTCTTTTAGTTTTTGAATATGGATTTTCAGTGTTTGATGTGCTCTTTCCACAATGGCTTGTCCTTGCGGGTTATAAGGGATGCCGGTGTTATGTTTAATTTGAAATCTTGTACAGAATTGCTGAAAAGATTTAGAAGTGTAAGCAGGGGCATTATCAGTTTTTAAAGCTTTTGGCAAGCCCAGATAGGAAAAGCATGTAAAAAGATGTTGTATTACATCTTTTACTGCTTCCCCTGTACGAGCAGTGGCAATAATAACATGAGAGAAGGTATCTACAGTTACATGAACAAAAGACAGTTTTCCAAACGAAGAGACATGGGTTACATCCATTTGCCAGAGTGCATTAGGTTTGAGACCGCGAGGGTTAACTCCCAGAGGCAAAGCATTCACGGTAGTAGGACAATGTGAACAAGAACGAACAATCTCTCGGGCAGATTCTCGAGGAATTTGAAACTGGTATCGTAAGGCAGTGGCATTCTGATGATGAAGTGAGTGAGAAGCTCGAGCTTCTTCAAAAACAGAAGCCACTGAAATCCTGGTTAACGAATCTGCCAATTCATTGAGAGCATTTAAAGGGCCAGGCAGGCCGGAATGAGCTCGAATGTGGCCGATAAAGAACGCCCGATTTTCTTTTCCAAATTTGCTGCTGCAGTCTAGTTAACAAATGGTAGATAGCGGTTTTCAGGCAAAACTGCAGTCTCAATGTGTGGAAACAGCCTGACCACATACTGAGAGTCAGAATAAAGGTTAAATTCTTTCTCTGCAAACATAACAAAGGCCTCAATAACAGCTGTGATTTCAGCTCTTTGAGCTGAAGTTTCTTGTGTTTCCAAAAGTTTCTGATGATCTCTTGTGACTATAGAGGCTCTACCATTAGCCGATCCATCAGTAAAGACTACCTGAGCATCTGAAATAGGGAACTGTTTACACCGGACAGGAAAAATAACTGGATGGTTAGACATAAAATTTAGCAAAACATGTGAGGGTAAATGATGCAAAATTTGACCACAGTAATTCCCTATAGCAATCTGCCAGTCTTCATCAAACATTAGAAGAGCATCAAGCTACTCCTTATTATATGGAATTACAATCTCTGATGGCTCCTTACCAAACAATTCAATGCTCCGCTTCCTTCCTTTTAGCATTAATGTGGCAATTGAACCAGGATAAGAAGCCACGACTTTTTTAGCTTGGGTGGGAGATGGATCCATTC
>NW_017197044.1:0-8249 GCF_001704415.2 Capra hircus
CAAAGGTCCGTCTAGTCAAGGCTATGTTTTTTAGTGGTCATGTATGGATGAAGAGTTGGACTGTGAAGAAAGCTGAGCCGAAGAATTGATGCTTTTGAACTGTGGTGTGGAGAAGACTCTTGAGAGTCCCTTGGACTGCAAGGAGATCCAACCAGTCCATTCTAAAGGAGATCAGCCCTGGGTGTTCTTTGGAAGGAATGATGCTAAAGCTGAAACTCCAGTACTTTGGCCACCTCATGTGAAGAGTTGACTCATAGAAAAGACTTTGATGCTGGGAGGATGGGGCAGGAGGAAAAGGGGAAGACAGAGGATGAGATGGCTGGATGGCATTACCCACGCAATGGATGTGAGTCTGAGTGAACTCCTGGAGATGGTGATGGATAGGGAGGCCTGGCGTGCTGCGATTCATAGGGTTGCAAAGAGTCGGACACGACTGAGCCTGAACTGAACTGAAGTGAACTGATGGGGCTGTTAAGGCCAGCTGCCCTCAGAAAGGTCCTGTGGCAGGTATTAGAGATAAATTCCAAACACAATCGACTTTCAAGAAACCAATTTCAAAGGTTAATTTTCCTCATACCCTTTAAGGAAAGAAAAAAAGAACCTAAACAACTACATAATGCTCAGAATCCTGAATCATTACAGAAGTGATGCCGATCAAAACGACAACAAGGATCAAATCCCATCTGACAGAATGGCCATCCTAACTGTCTGCAGCAGTACATGGAGGGGAAAGCCGGGAGGCGATGGAATCCCCCTTCGTGTTGCCTGCGAACAGACGTGGCAACAGCCCTTTGAAGGGTCAGCCTGCACAGGCCAGAACAGAACAGTCAAGAGAACTAAAGCTAGAATTCTAATACCCACACCTGGGCCTACATTTAGAAAAACCTCCATTCAAAATTACACATGCAGAAAAAAAAAAAAAAAAACAAAATTACACATGCACCTCAGCTTTCACTGTAGTGGTACCTCCAACTGCCAAGAAAAAGTCCACTGACAGATAAAATCTTAAAGAATGTGGTACATATATACAACTATTACTAGTCTTCAATATTGCCACTGAAATTATGAAATTATGCCAGTGGTCCCCACAAGCATGGACCTTGGAGGAAAGCACACTAAGTGAACAGAGGAAGAAAATAGCAGATGACGTCCCTGGAGGGAAAAACGGAAAAAAAAGACATACAGAGGAAGTAATTTATAACATAAAAAGAGACTCAGATCAAACACGAAGAATTGTTAAAAAAAAAAAAAGAAAAGAAAGTGCCAGGTACATATTAGGAGGTTACCACTACCTTATACATAGAACCTGTACCATAAATAGATAATCCACGAGGGCCTGATTTTTAGCACAGAATTCTATTCAACCTTGTTCAATAACCTTTATGGTAAAAGAATGGATAAAAAGAACAGATACGCTGTATATGTCTTAACTGAATCAGTGGACTGTACACTGAGAATCACAAAGCAAATTGACTATACAACAAAATATAGCATCATGAGATTAAAGAAAAGAAAAAGAAAAGTAACGCCTATTATATCCCCCCGACCTTGCTAACTTGCGCTGCTATTCCCTCCCTGGACCCTGAGTAGACTAGAGTCCCAGGGCTGCACTGGGGTGGGGTTGAGACAGCCAGGCAGGGTCCCCTTCATAGAGATGCCTCTTAAACCTGTACTGTCTGTTTTTTTCCGGCTGGGACAAGCATCCCTATTGCACCAAAGATGGTGGCGTAGTCTGCTGGCCTCGAGGATACAGGGTAAAGCTACCAAGTATCCAGGGCCCTGGTGCTGGGTCCCCTGCTGAAGCCTCCTTCCTGAGAGTGCAGCCTTCTAGGCACTTGGAGCGGTGCCCCAGGTAGGCATGAATCTTGAGGGGAGGGGTAAAGCTTTAGGGGGAAGGAGTAGTGAAACTCAAGCACTTAGGTGTTTGCTCAGACATATGCCACTCTAATTCACTGGCCAGGAAGCCGGCCTTCCCTAAGGCTCTGGTCGCAGATGGAACCAGAGTTGGGCATGAAAAAGTGCTGCCGCCTTGTGGGCATTTCCTATAACTACAACTCAATCTTTTGTGCTTACTGGCACCTCCAGTTCACAAGGTCTGTGGGGCTGTTAATGACAGCTGCCCTCAGGAAAGGTCCTGGGACGGTTATTGAAGAAATAAATTCCAAACACAATGAACTTTCAAGAAGCCAACTGCAACAGGTAAATTTTCTTCACATCCCCCAAATCCCCAAATGGCCACAGGACAAGATGCTCAACATCCCCAATTATTGCAGAAGGAATGCCAAACTAAAAGACACCAAGAAATCAGTTCCCACCTGTCAGATGGTCATCCTCACAAATCTACAAACAATAAACTAGGGTGAGAGCCAGGCGGAGAGGAAACCCCCCTAGGCGGTCAGTGTGAATGGACACTGGAAACAGCCCTAGAAAGGACAGTCTCCTCAGGGCAGAAACTAAAGCTTCAAAAGGGCTCAGCCCGTGGCCTGACATACCCACACCTGGGCCTGTATCCTGAGAAAACCGCCAGTGAAAAAGACACAGGCACCCCATCATTCACTACAGAGCCAGGACACAGAACCAGCCAGATGTCACCCGACAGATTAAAGGTTAAAGAAGATGTGTACATACATACAATGGACTATTACTCAGTCATGTTCCATTCCACTTTATGCACACACTTCATTCCCTCGAGTTATGGCAATTTTGCCTTATAGGCAAAATACAAAAAGAGATACAACGGAACAAATTTACAACAAAAATAGTGACTCTGAGAATTCAAACACACCAGAAGTTCCCATGAAAATGTGAAAGAGCAAGGATGAATTAGGACGTCAGGGCTAAGATATACACAGAAATCTGTGTCTGTAATAGAGAACCCAGAAGGTTATCTCTTTCCTTCCTTCCGAATATACACAGAAATATCTCTCTCTCTAGACACTCAGGAAGGGCCTGACGGTCAGCACAGGGTACTCTACTCGACCTTCTGCAGTAGCCTCTATGGCAACAGGATCCAGAAAAGAACAGATATGCTGTCTGTATGTGTCATAAGTGAGTCAGGTGGCTGTAATCTGAAGACAAGCACGAAACTGCAAAGTGACCCTACTCCAAGGCAGCACAGGCAAGAGACTAAAGAAAAGGAACAGAAGAGCAGTGCCTGGTTTACTCCCCACGACCTCCCTGAGTTGGGCCTGCTCTCCCATTCCTGGAGCCTGAGCAGGCTTGAGTCTCATGTCTGGACTGGGCTAGAGTCGAGGCAGCTGGGTCGAGACGACCAAAATTTTAATAGAGACACGTAACCTGCGATTTCGCCCCACTAGGTACAACAGCCAAGACAGGAAAGCAAGCTAGCTGTAGAAGCACAGACGAATGGATTCAGACAAGTCCATGTACACAGCGGAATATTTCTCAACCATAAAGAGGTAGGAAATAATGCCAAGTCCAGCCTCAGGAAAGAAAGTGGAGATGATCATTCCAAGTGAAGTGAGGGAGATGAGGAAAGACAAGTATCAGATGATATCACTTCTAGCTATAAACTAAAGAGGGATACAAATGAGCTTATTGCCTGGAGACACAGGCTCCCAGACTTAGAAAAGAAACTTCCAGTCACCAGATATAAAGATGTGGGGCGTGGAGAAGTGAGCTGCTTCAGACTAAGATATGCACACTACTATAGATAAAGTAAGAGACCAGGACCGACCAGGTAACACAAGGAAACTTATTCCACACGCTGTGTTAATCTATGAGGGAAAATCCCCAACAAATCATATATACATCTACGCAAAAGCGAAACAATTTGTGGTAGAAGGAAAAGCAAAAAACAAAACACCCACAAGATTGGAATTCGCTGTACTGTGCTATGCTTAGTCGCTCAGTCGTGTCTGACTCTGTGCGACCCCATGGACTGTAGCCCACCAGGCTCCTCTGTCCATGGGGTTCTCCAGGCAGGAATACTGGAGTGGGTTGCCATGCTCTCCTTCAGGGGATGTTTTCAACCCACAGTTCAAATGATGGGATGAAAACAGAAAAAAATGAAAAAGAAATTCTGACTCTATTTCCCTCAGGAAATACTGAGCTGGGCTGGTGTCATATCCTGGAGCCTGACTGGTTTGGGTCCCAAGGATGGAGTGTCCTGGGGCTGAGGGAGCTGGGAGCATGTAGCAGGCAGTGTGTCTCCAAAATGGACCTGGAGTGCCTGTTGCCCTCTGGAGAGCCCCCAGCCTCCAGAGACAGGCAGGATAAATTAAGAGATTGGAATCAACATATACATATTAATATATATCAAATAGATAATTTAAAGTACTCACTGAATAGCACAGGAAAGCTTATTGAACACACTATAATCACCTATATGCGAAAAAGAACCTGAAAGGGAATAGATAAATGTCTGTGTGTAACTGAATCGAGTTTCTGTAACCTGACACAAACGCATCAGAAATCCACTGTATTCCAATAGGAAAACAACAAGGAATTTACAGACCACCCCTCCCCCTCGACAAAAAGAGAGAGAGAGACAATGCGGCGTGAAGTACTGCTGCCGCCTTGTGGCCAGTTTCTGTAATAACACCATGCAGAGCTGTGCTGCTGGGAATTGAATATTCACAGGATTCAGGGGCTGTGTAAGTAAAAAACACGTGCCCTCCAGAAATGTCCTTTGTCATCGAAAGAGAATCCAAGACAAGACAGGCGTTAAAAGAAGCCAATTTCAAGATGTAAGTTTAAATCACCGTTTTTTAAAAAAAATCACACGAAAAAGATGCAACATCACTAAACATTAGAGAAATGCAATTCTAACTACGAGGTATCACATCACGCCAGGAGGAATGGCCGTTGCCAAACACTCTCTGCAAACAATGAGTGCTGAGAGGGTGTGCAGACAAGGGAACCCTCCTCCACGGAGCTTGGGATACAAATGGGGAACACCCCACTCCGGAGGATACCCTGAGGATTCCCTCAACCATGAAAAGAGAATGAAATTAGAAAACATCCTAACACCAAACACAAAATATAAACACCAGAGAGCATAAATATCTAGATGTAATGATGGACACTATGAAATCCTTGAGAAATATAAACAGGATACAATCTGACATAAAATGCAAGTTCTTTATGGGTCCATCTCCTAGAAAAATGAAAAAACCACAAATCAGAAAGTGGGAGTGAATCAACCTTAAAAGCATTTGCATACCTAAAGGAAATCCTCAAGGAAAGGCAAGGATAATCCTCAAATCAGTTCAGTTGCTCAGTCAAGTCCAACTCTTTGCGACCCCATGGACTGCAGCAGCATGCCAGGCCTCCCCATCCATCACCAACTCCTGGAGCTTACTCAAACTCATGTCCATCGAGTTGGTGATGCCATCCAACCATCCCATCCTCTGTTGTCCCCTTCTCTTCCCCTTCAATCTTTCCCAGCATCAGGGTCTTTTCAAATGAGTCAGTTCTTTGCATCAGGTGGCCAAAGTATTGGAGTTTTAGCTCCAGCATCAGCCCTTCCAATGAATATTCAGGACAGATCTCCTTTAGGATGGATTGGTTGGATCTCCTTGCAGTCCAAAGGACTCTCAAGAGTCTTCTCCAACACCACACAGTCAAAAGCATCAATTGTTCAATGCTAAGCTTTCTTTATAGTTCAACTCTCACGTCCATACATGACCACTGAAAAAACCATATTTTGATTAGACCGACTTTGATGGCAAAGTAATGTCTCTGCTTTTTAATATGCTGTCTTGTTGGTCATAGCTTTACTTCCAAGGAGCAAGCATCTTTTAATTTCATGGCTGCAGTCACATCACATCTGCAGTGATTTTTGAGCTCCCCAAAATAAAATCTCTCACTGTTTCCATTGTTTCCCCAAGTATTTGCCATGAAGTGATGGGACCAGATGCCATGATCTTAGTATTCTGAATGTTGAGTTTTAAGCCAACTTTTTCACTCTCTTCTTTCACTTTCATCAAGAGGCTCTTTAGTTCTTCTTCACTTTCTGCCATAAGGGTGGTATCATCTGCATATCTGAGGTGATATTTCTCCCAGGAATCTTGATTCCAGCCTGTGCTTCATCCAGCCCAGCGTTTCTCATGGTGTGTACTCTGCATATACGAAGCAGGGTGATGTACTCTTTTCCCAATTTGGAACCAGTCTGTCGTTCCATGTCCAGTTCTAACTGTTGCTTCTTGACCTGCATACAGATTTCTCAGGAGCCAGGTCAGATGGTCTGGTATTCCCTTCTCTTTAAGGATTTTCCACAGTTTATTGTAACCCCACACAGTCAAACGCTTTGGCTTTGTAGTCAATAAAGCAGAAGTAGATGTTTTTTGGAACTCTCTTGCTTTTTAGATGATCCAGCGGATGTTGGCAATTTGATCTCTGGTTACTCTGCCTTTTCTAAATCCAGCTGAACATCTGGAAGTTCATGGTTCATGTACTGTTGAAGCCTCACATGGAGAATTTTGAGCATTACTTTGCTAGCGTGTGAGATGAGTGCAATTGTGCAGTAGTTTTGAGCATTCTTTGGCATTGCCTTTCTTTGGGATTGGAATGAAAACTGACCTTTTCCAGTCCTGTGGCCACTGCTGAGTTTTCCAAATGTGCTGGCATACTGAGTGCAGCACTTTCACAGCATTGTCTTTTAGGATTTGAAATAACTCAACTGGAATTCCATCACCTCCACTAGCTTTGTTCATAGTGATGCTTCCTTAAGGCCCACCTGACTTTGCATTCTGGGATGTCTGGCTCTGGGTGAGTGATCACACCATTGTGATTATCTGGGTCATGAAGATCTTTTTTGTATAGTTCTTTTGTGTATTCTTGCCACATCTTCTTAATATCTTCTGCTTCTGTTAGGTCCATACAATTTCTGTACTTTATTGTGCCCATTTTTGCATGAAATCTTCCCTTGGTGGCTCTAATTTTCTTGAAGAGATCTCTAGTCTTTCCCATTCTGTTGTTTTCCTCTATTTCTTTGCATTGATCACTGAGGAAGGCTTTCTTCTCTCTCCTTGCTATTCTTTGGATCTCTGCATTCAAATGGGTATATCTTTCCCTCTCTCCTTTGGTTTCACTTCTCTCCTTTTCTCAGCCATTTACAAGGCCCCCTCAGGCAACCATTTTGGCCTTTTTTGCAAAGGTTTCTTTTTCTTGGCAATGGTCTTGATCACTGCCTCCTGTACAGTGTCATGAACCTCCGTCCATAGTTCTTTAGGCACTCTGTCGATCAGATCTAGTCCCTTGAATCTATTTCTCACTTCCACTGTATAATCTTAAGGGATTTGATGGTTTAGTGGTTTTCCCTACTTTCTTCAATTTAAGTCTGAATGTAGCACTAAGGAGTTCATGATCTGAGCTACAGTCAGCTCCCGGTCTTATTTTTACTGACTGTATAGAGCTTCTCCATCTTTGGCTGCAAAGAATATAATCAATCTGATTTCGGTGTTGACCATCTGGTGATGTCCATGTGTAGAGTCTTGTGTTGTTGGAAGAGGGTGTTTGTTATGACCTGGGTCTTCTCTTGGCAAAACTCTGTTAGCTTTTTACCTGTTTCATTTTGTACTCCAAGCCCAAACTTGCCTGTTACTCCTGGTATCTGTGGACTTCCTACTTTTTCATTCCAGTCCCCTATAATGAAAAGGACATCTTTTTGGGTGTTAGTTCTAGAAGGTCTTGTAGGTCTTCATAGAAACGTTCAACTTCAGCTTCTTCAGCATTACTGGTTGGAGCATAGACTTGGATTACTGTGATATTGAATGATTTGTCTTGGAAACAACCACAGATTATTCTGCTATTTTTGAGATCAGGAATAAATTTTTAAAATAGGAAAAAATATTTGCCAAGGAAGATACCAGAAGGGATTCATCTCCAAAACCTAGGAACAGCTTGTGCAACTTAATATCAACAATACATACAACCAAGAACAAAATGGGGAAAGATCGAAATAGTTATTTATCTCAGGAAGGCCTACAGATTGCACTTAGGCACATGAAAGTATTCTCAGCATCACTAATTATTAGAAAAACACAACTCCAAGTTCAAGGAGCTAAAGCACTCACATTGGTCAGAATGGTCATCTTAAAACATCTTAAAGAATAAATGCTAGGATGTCCCTGGTGGTGCAGTGTGAAGAATGTGCCTGGCAATGCAGGAGATGCGGATTGGAACCGTGGTCTCAGGAGATTCCACATCAGTGGGGCCACTAAGCCCCCGTGCGCCGCAAACTGCTGAGCCTGTGCTCTAGACCCCTGAACTACAACTGCTGAGGC
>NW_017197045.1:0-8248 GCF_001704415.2 Capra hircus
TTTCCCCTGAGGCGATCGAGGCTAATCACACCTAACCTCTGGAACTTCCAAAGGGTCCTTTCACACCCTTGCTGCAACTCAAGAAGTTCCCCCGACATACCCGTCTCCACTCGAGAGGAAGCACGAGAGTCCCGCCCTCATCCAGAGGAGCCCCTTTTCCGCCTCCTAGCTCGAGAGGAGGGATCCTTTCCCCTGCGTGGTCGGGAAAGAATTCCCCTGCGTTTCCGTCGCATCTCAAGAGGAGGCGCTCTCCACAGGAAAGGCGAGAGGAACTCCAGGTCGTGCCACCATTCCCAGAGTCCCCCAGATGTCTCAGCCATTCCAGGGAACCTGTTTTCCCTGTACTGCCTCGAACTTTCAAGCCGAGGATCGACTCACACCACGGTGGCACGTGGGACAGCCCTGTGGGAAAGCCTCCTGGGCAAGCCTCGAGGGAAAGCCACAGATCCCTTGATTCACGCGAAGGGAACGTGACACTGCTGCTACAGCTCGAGAGGAAATCGCACGTGCATGCCCCAATTCGAGACGAGGACTGACTCCCCTGGGGAGACTCCAGAAGAACCCCAAATTCATGTCAGCACTGGAGAGGAATCCTCAGGTTCCGGCAGCGACTCCACACAAGGTCTTAGGCCCCAGCATCGACGGGAGAGGAATCCCGAGTGGCCCCCGATCAACTCGCATGGGGACTGGACCTTTCCTGAGGCCACCAGAGCGGGTACCTGAGGTCCCCGTCGTAAGTCGAGAGCACCTGCCACAACTCGAGAAAATCCAGGAGGGTCTCCCCTCCATGCGAGATGAGGCCCGTTTCCGCTGAGGCGTCTCGAGGCTAATCACACCTAACCTCTGGAACTTCCAAAGGGTCCTTCACACCCTTGCTGCAACTCAAGAAGTTCCCCAACATACCGGTCTCCACTCGAGAGGAATCACGAGAGTCCCGCATTCATCCAGAGGAGCCCCGTTTCCGCCTCCTAGCTCGAGAGAAGGGATCCTTTCCCTGCGTGTCGGGAAAGAATTCCCGGCGTTCCCGTCGCATTTTAATAGGAGGCGCTCTCCACAGGAAAGGGGAGAGGAACTTCAGGGTCGTGCCACCATTCCCAGAGTCCCCCAGATGTCTCAGTCGTTCCAGGGATACCTGTTTTCCTGTACTGCCTCGAATTTCAAGCCGAGGATCGACTCACACCACGGTGGCACGTGGGACAGCCCTGTGGGAAAGCCTCGTGGGAAACCCTCTTGGCAAAGCCTCGAGTGATAACCACAGATCCCTTGATCCATGGGAAGGGAAGCGTGACACTGCTGCTACAGCTCGGGAGGAAAGCGCTCGTGGATGCCCCCACTCGAGCCGAGGTCTGACGCCCCTGGGGAGACTCCAGAAGTCCCCGAAGATCCATGTAGGCACTGGAGAGGAATCCTCAGGTTCCGGCACTAACTCCACACAAGGTCTTAGGCCCCGGCATCGGGAGAGGAATCCCGAGAAGCCCAAGAGCAACTTGCATGGGGACTGGCCTTTCATGAGGCCACCAGAGCGTGTCTCTGCGGTCCAAGTCGTAAGTCGAGACCTCCAGCTGCAACTCGAGAAAATCCAGGAGGTTCTCCCCTCCAGGCGAGATGTGGCCCATATCCGATGAGGCGTCTCGAGGCTAATCAACAAGCGTCTGGAACTAACAAAGGGGCCTTCAAACCCTAGCTGCACTCAAGAAGTTCCCCGAAATACCCCTCTCCACTCGAGAGGAAGCACGAGAGTCTTGCCCACATCCAGAGGAGCCCCGTTTCCGCCTCATAGCTCGAGAGGAAGGATCCTTTCCCTGCATTATCCGGAAAGAATTCCCGGCGTTCCCTCGCATCTCAAGAGGAGGCGAAACCACAGGAAAGGCGAGAGGAACTCCAGGGTCTTGCCACCATTCCCAGAGTCCCCCAGATGTCTCAGTCCATTCCAGGGAAACCTGTTTTCCCTACACTACCTCGACTTTCAAGCCGAGCATCGACTCACTGCACGGTGGCACGTGGAACAGCCCTTTGTGAAAGCCTCGTGGGAAAGCCTCGAGGGAAAGCCACAGATCCCTTGATCCACGGGAAGGGAAGCGTGACACTGCTGCTACAGCTCGGGAGGAAAGCGCACGTGCATGCCCCCACTCGAGACGAGGACTGACTGCCCTGGGTAGATTCCAGAAGTACCCCAGACCCATGTCGGCAGTGGAGAAGAATCCTCAGGTTCCGGCACCGATTCCACACAAGGTCTTAGGCCCCGGCATCGACGGGAGAGGAATCCCGAGAGGCCCCCGAGCAACTCGCAAGGGGACTGGCCTTTCCTGAGGCCACCAGAGCGGATCCCTGAGGTCCCCGTCGTAAGTCGAGAGCACCTGCCGCAACTCGAGAAAATCCAGGAGGTTCTCCCCTCCAGGCGAGATGAGGCCCATTTCTGCTGAGGCGTGTCGAGGCTAATCACACATAACCTCTGGAACATCCAAAGGTCCTTCACACCCTTGCTGCAACTCAAGAAGTTCCCCGACATACCCGTCTCCACTCAAGAGGAATCCGAGAGTCCCGCCCATATCCAGTGTGGCCCCGTTTCCGTCTGCTAGCTCAAGAGGAGGGATACTTTCTCTGCGTGGTCAGGAAAGAATTCCCGGCGTTCCCGTCGCATCTCAAGAGGAGGCGCTCTCCAGAGGAAAAGCGAGAGGAACTCCATTCGTGCCACCATTGCCAGAGTCCCCCAGATGTCTCAGTCCATTCCAGGGAACCTGGTTTCCCTGCACTGCCTCGACTTTCAAGCCGAGGATCGACTCACACCACCGTGGCACGTGGGAAAGCCCTGTGGGAAAGCCTCGTGGGAAAGCCTCATGGGAAAGTCTAGAGGGAAAGCCACAGATCCCTTGATCCACGAAAAGGGAAGCGTGACACTGCTGCTACAGCTCGGGAGGAAAGCGCACGTGCATGCCCCCACTCGAGACAAGGACTTTACGCCTCTGGGGAGACAACAAGAAGTCCCCGAAGATCCATGTCGGCACTGGAGAGAAATCCTCAGGTTCCGGCACTGACTCCACACAAGGTCTTAGGCCCCTGCATCGACGGGAGAGGAATCCCGAGAGGCCCCGAGCAACTCGCATGGGGGACTGGCCTTTCCTGAGGCCACCAGAGTGGGTCCCTGAGGTCCCCGTTGTAAGTCGAGAGCACCTGCCGCAACTCGAGAAAATCCAGGAGGTTCTCCCCTCAGGCGACATGAGGCCCATTTCCGCTGAGGTATCTCAAGGCTAATCACACCTTACCTCTGGAACTTCCAAATGGGTCCTTCACACCCTTGCTGCAACTCAAGAAGTTCCCCGACTTAACCCGTTTCTACTCGAGAGGAAGCACGAGAGTTCCCCGCACATCCAGAGGAGCCCCGTTTACTCCTCCTAGCTCCGAGAGGAGGGATCCTATACCTGCGTGGTCGGGAAAAGAATTCCCGGCGTTCCCGTCGCATCTCAAATGGAGGCGCTCTCCACTAGGAAAGGCGAGAGGAACTCCAGGGTCGCTGCCATATTCCCAAAGTCCCCCAGATGTCTCAGTCCATTCCAGGGAAACCTGTTTTCCCTGCACTGCCTCGACTTTCAAGCCGAGGATCGACTCACACAACGGTGGCACGTGGGACATCCCTGTGGGAAAGCCTCGTGGGAAAGCCTCGAGGGAAAGACACAGATCCCTTGATCTACGTGAAGGGAAGCGTGACACTGCTGCTACAGCTCGAGAGGAAAGCGCAAGTGCATAGCCCCACTCGAGATGAGGACTGACTCCCCTGGGGAGACTTCAGAAGTACCCCAAGATCCATGTCAGCACTGGAGAGGAATGCTCAGGTTCCGGCACCGACTCCACACAAGGTCTTAGACCCCGGAATCTACGGGAGAGGAATCCCGAGAGGCCCCAGAGCAATTCGCATGGGGACTGGCCTTTCCTGAGGCCACCAGAGCGGGTCCCTGAGGTCCCCATCGTAAGTCGAGAGCACCTGACGCAACTCGAGAAAATCCAGGAGGTTCTCCAATCCAGGCGAGATGAGGCCCATTTCCTCTGAGGCAACATGGGTGTAATCACACTTAAACTCTGGAACTTCCAAAGGGTCCTTCACACCCTTGCTGCAACTCAAGAAGTTCCCAGACATACCCGTCTCCACTCAAGAGGATCCCAAGGGTCCCGCCCATATCCAGAGTGGCCCCGATTCCGCCTGCTAGCTCGAGAGGAGGTATCCTTTCCCTGCGAGGTCGGGAAAGTATTCCTAGCGTTCCCGTCTCATCTCAAGTGTAGGCGCTCTCCACAGGAAAGGCGAGAGGAACTCCAGTCTCAAGCCCCATTCCCAAAGTCCCCTGGATGTCTCAGTCCATTCCAGGGAAACCTGTTTTCCCTGCACTGCCTCGACTTTCAATCCGAGGATCCACTCACACCACGGTGACACGTGGGACAGCCCTGTGGGAAAGCCTCGTGGGAAAGCATCGAGGGAAAGACACAGATCCCTTGATCCACGCGAAGGGAAGCGCGACACTGCTGCTACAGCTCGGGAGGAAAGCGCACGTGCATGCCCCCACTCGAGACGAGGACTGACTGCCCTGGGGAGAATCCAGAAGTATCCCAAGATCCATGTCGGCACTGGAGAGGAATTCTCAGGTTCTGGCACTGAGTCCACACAAGGTCTTAGGCCCCGGCATCGACGGGAGAGGAATCCCGAGAGGCCCCGAGCAACTCGCATGGGGACTGGCCTTTCCTGAGGCCACCAGAGCGGATCCCTGAGGTCCCCGTCGTAAGTCGAGAGCACCAGCCGCAACTCGAGAAAATCCAGGAGGTTCTCCCCTGCAGGCGAGATGAGGCCCATTTCTGCTGAGGCGTGTCGAGGCTAATCACACATAACCTCTGGAACATCCAAAGGTCCTTCACACCCTTGCTGCAACTCAAGAAGTTCCCCGACATACCCGTCCCCACTCAATAGGAATCCGAGAGTCCCGCCCATATCCAGTGTGGCCCCGTTTCCGCCTGATAGCTCGAGAGGAGGGATACTTTCTCTGCGTGGTCAGGAAAGAATTCCCGGCGTTCCCGTCGCATCTCAAGAGGAGGCGCTCTCCACAGGAAAGGCGAGAGGAACTCCAGGGTTGTGCCACCATTCCCTGAGTCCCCCAGATGTCTCAGTCCATTCCAGGGAAAACTGTTTTCCCTTCACTGCCTCGATTTTAAGCCGAGGATCGACTCACACCACCGTGTCACGTGGGAAAGCCCTGTGGGAAAGCCTCGTGGGAAAGCCTCATGGGAAAGTCTAGAGGGAAAGCCACAGATCCCTTGATCCACGAAAAGGGAAGCGTCACACTGCTGCTACAGCTCGGGAGAAAAGCACACGTGCATGCCCCCACTCGAGACGAGGACTTACGCCTCTGGGGAGACTCCAGAAGTCCCCGAAGATCCATGTCGGCACTGGTGAGGAATCCTCAGGTTCCGGCACTGACTCCACACAAGGTCTTAGGCCCCGGCATCAATGGGAGAGGAATCCCGAGAGGCCCCCGAGCAACTCGCATGGGGACTGGCCTTTCCTGAGGCCACCAGAGTGGGTCCCTGAGGTCCCCGTCGTAAGACGAGAGCACCTGCCGCAACTCGAGAAAATCCAGGAGGTTCTCCCCTCCAGGCGACATGAGGCCCATTTCCGCTGAGGTATCTCGAGGCTAATCACACCTTACCTCTGGAACTTCCAAAGGGTCCTTCACACCCTTGCTGCAACTCAAGAAGTTCCCCGACATACCCGTCTCCACTCGAGAGGAAGCAGTAAAGTGCCGCACACATTAAGAGGAGCCACGTTTCCGCCTCCTAGCTCGAGAGGTTTGATCCTTTCCCTGCGTGATGGGGAAAGAATTCGCGGTGTTCCCGTCACATCTCAAGAGGAGGCGCTCTCCAGAGGAAAAGCGAGAGGAACTCCATGTTCGTGCCACCATTGCCAGAGTCCCCCAGATGTCTCAGTCCATTCCAGGGAACCTGGTTTCCCTGCACTGCCTCGACTTTCAAGGCGAGGATCGACTCACATCACCGTGGCACGTGGGAAAGCCCTATGGGAAAGCCTCGTGGGAAAGCCTCATGGGAAAGTCTAGAGGGAAAGCCACAGATCCCTTGATCCACGAAAAGGGAAGCGTGACACTGCTGCTACACCTCGGGAGGAAAGCGCACGTGCATGCCCCCACTCGAGACGAGGACTTACGCCTCTGGGGAGACAACAGAAGTCCCCGAAGATCCATGTCCGCACTGGAGAGGAATCCTCAGGTTCCGGCACTGACTCCACACAAGGTCTTAGGCCCCAGCATCGACGGGAGAGGAATCCCGAGAGGCCCGAGCAACTCGCATGGGGACTGGCCTTTCCTGAGGCCACCAGAGCGGATCCCTGAGGTCCCGGTCGTAAGTCGAGAGCACCTGCCGCATCTCGAGAAAATCCAGGAGGTTCTCCACTCCAGGCGAGATGAGGCCCATTTCCAACTAGGGGGTAATCACACTTTAACTCTGGAACTTCCAAAGGGTCCTTCACACCCTTGCTGCAACTCAAGAAGTTCCCCGACATACCCGTGTCCACTCAAGAGGAATCCGAGAGTCCCGCCCATATCCAGAGTGGCCCCGTTTCCGCCTGCTAGCTCGAGAGGAGGGATACGTTCCCTGCGTGGTCAGGAAAGAATTCCCGGCGTTCCCGTCGCATCTCAAGAGGAGGCGCTCTCAACAGGAAAGGCGAGAGGAACTCCAGGGTCGTGCCACCATTCCCTGAGTCCCCCAGATGTCTCAGTCCATTCCAGGTAAAACTGTTTTCCCTTCACTGCTTCGATTTTAAGCGGAGGATCGACTCACACCACCGTGTCATGTGGGAAAGCCCTTTGGGAAAGCCTCGTGGGAAAGCCTCATGGGAAAGTCTAGAGGGAAAGCCACAGATCCCTTGATCCACGAAAAGGGAAGCGTGACACTGCTGCTACAGCTCGGGAGAAAAGCACACGTGCATGCCCCACTCGAGACGAGGACTTACGCCTTTGGGAGACTCCAGAAGTGCCCGAAGATCCATGTCGGCACTGGAGAGGAATCCTCAGGTTCCGGAACTGACTCCACACAAGGTCTTAGGCCCCATCGGAGAGGAATCCGAGAGGCCCCTAGCAACTCGCATGGGGACTGGCGTTTCCTGAGGCCACCAGAGTGGGTCCCTGAGGTCCCCGTCGTAAGTCGAGAGCACCTGCCGCAACTCGAGAAAATCCAGGAGGTTCTCCCCTCCAGGCGACATGAGGCCCATTTCCGCTGAGGTATCTCGAGGCTAATCACACCTTACCTCTGGAACTTCCAAAGGGTCCTTCACACCCTTGCTGCAACTCAAGAAGTTCCCCGACATACCCGTTTCTACTCGAGAGGAAGCACGAGAGTTCCCCGCACATCCAGAGGAGCCCCGTTTCCTCCTCCTAGCTCGAGAGGAGGGATCCTATACCTGCGTGGTCGGGAAAGAATTCCCGGCATTCCCGTCGCATCTCAAATGGAGGCGCTCTCCACAGGAAAGGCGAGAGGAACTCCAGGGTCGTGCCATATTCCCAAAGTCCCCCAGATGTCTCAGTCCATTCCAGGGAAACCTGTTTTCCCTGCACTGCCTCGACTTTCAAGCCGAGGATCGACTCACACAACGGTGGCACGTGGGACATCCCTGTGGGAAAGCCTCGTGGGAAAGCTCGAGGGAAAGACACAGATCCCTTGATCCACTGAAGGGAAGCGTGACACTGCTGCTACAGCTCGAGAGGAAAGCGCAAGTGCATAGCCCCACTCGAGATGAGGACTGACTCCCCTGGGGAGGACTCCAGAAGTACCCCAAGATCCATGTCAGCACTGGAGAGGAATGCTCAGGTTCCGGCACCGACTCCACACAAGGTCTTAGACCCCGGAATCTACGGGAGAGGAATCCCGAGAGGCCCCAGAGCAATTCGCATGGGGACTGGCCTTTCCTGAGGCCACCCAGAGCGGGTCCCTGAGGTCCCCATCGTAAGTCGAGAGCACCTGACGCAACTCGAGAAAATCCAGGAGGTTCTCCAATCCAGGCGAGATGAGGCCATTTCCTCTGAGGCAACAAGGGGCTAATCACACTTAAACTCTGGAACTTCCAAAGGGTCCTTCACACCCTTGCTGCAACTCAAGAAGTTCCCAGACATACCCGTCTCACTCAAGAGGATCCAAGGGTCCCGCCCATATCCAGAGTGGCCCGATTCCGCCTGCTAGCTCGAGAGGAGGTATCCTTTCC
>NW_017197046.1:0-8248 GCF_001704415.2 Capra hircus
TTGCTCGGGGCCTCTCTCGGGATTCCTCTCCGTCGATGCGGGGCCTAAGACCTTGTGTGGAGACCGGTGCCGGAACCTGAGTATTCCTCTCCAGTGCTGACATGGATTTGGGTACTTCTGGAGTCTCCCAGGGGAGTCAGTCCTCGTCTCGAGTGGGCATGCACGTGCCCTTTCCTTTCCGAGCTTGTAGCTGCAGTGTCACGCTTTCCCCTCGCGTGGATCAAGGATCTGTGGCTTTCCCTCGAGGCTTTCCCACGAGGCTTTCCCACAGGACTATCCAACCTGCCACCGTGGTGTGAGTCGATCCTCGGCTTGAAAGTTGAGGCAGTGGAGGGAAAACAGATTTCCCTGGAATGGACTGAGACATCTGGGGACTCTGGAAATGGTGGCACGACCCTGGAGTTCCTCTCGCCTTTCCTGTGGAGAGCGCCTCCACTTGAGATGCGACGGTAATGCAGGGAATTCTTTCCCCACCACGCATTGAAAGGATCCCTCCACTCGAGCTAGGAGGCGGGAACGAGGGCTCCTCTGGATGTGGGCGGGACTCTCGTGCTTCCTCTCGAGTGGAGACGGGTATGTCGGGGAACTTCTTGAGTTGCAGCAAGGGTGTGAAGGACCCTTTCGAAGTTCCAGAGGTTAGATGTGATTAGCCTCGAGACGCTTAAAACGGAAACGGGCCTCATCTCGCCTGGAGGGAGAACCTCCTGGATTTTCTCGAGTTGTGGCAGATGCTCTCAAGTTACGACGGGGACCTCAGGGACCGTCTCTGGCGGCCTCAGGAAAGGCTGACCCCATGCGAGTTCCTCTAGTGCCTCTCGGGATTCCTCTCCCGTAGATGCCAGCGCCTAAGACCTTGCTTGGAGTCGGTGCTGGAACGTGAGAATTCCTCTCCAGTGCTGACATGGATCTTGGGGTACTTCTGGAGTCTCCCAGGGGAGTCAGTCCTCGTCTCGAGTGGGGCATGCACGCGCACTCCCGAGCTGTAGCAGGAGTGTCACGCTTCCCTTCTTGGGGATCAAGGGATCAGGGGCTTTACCTCGAGGCTTTCCCATGAGGCTTTCCCACGAGGCTTTCCCACAGGGCTGTCCCATGTGCCACCGTTGTATGAGTCGATCCTCGGCTTGAAAGTCGAGGCAGTGCAGGGAAAACTGGTTTCCCTGGCATGGACTGAGCATCTGGGGGACTCTGGGAATGGTGGCACGACCCTGGAGTTCCTCTCGCCTTTCCTGTGGAGAGCGCCTCCTCTTAAGTTGCGACGGGAACGCCAGGAATACTTACCCGACCACGTAGGGAAAGGATCCCTCCTCTGGAACTATGAGGCGGAAACGGGGGCTCCTCTGGATGTGGGCGGGACTCTCGTGCTTCCTCTCGAGGGGAAACGGGTATGTCGAGGAACTTCTTGAATTGAAGCAAGGGTGTGAAAGACGCTTTGGAAGTTCAGAGGTTAGGTGTGATTAGTCTCGAGACGCCTCAGCACAAATGGGCCTCATGTCGCCTGAAGGGAGAACCTCCTGAATTTTCTCGAGTTGCGGCAGGTGCTGTGGACTTAAGACGGGGTCCTCAGGGACCCGCTCTGGTGGCCTCAGGAAAGGCCAGTCACCATGCGAGTTGCTCGGGGGCCTCTCGGGATTCCTCTCCCGTCGATGCCGGGGCCTTATACCTTGTGTGGAGTCGGTGACGGAACCTGAGAAAACCTCTCCAGTGCTTACATGGACCTTGGGGTACTTCTGGAGTCTCCCAGGTGAGTCAGTCCTCGTCTCTAGTGGATGCATGTACGTGCAATTTCCTCCCGAGCTGTAGCAGCAGTGTCACGCTTCCCTTCGCGTGGATCCAGGAATCTGTGGCTTTCCCTCGAGGCTTTCTTCCCACGGCTTTCCCACAGGGCTGTCCCAAGTGCCACCGTGGTGTGACTCGATCCTCGGCTTGAAAAGTCGAGGCAGTGCAGGGAAAACAGGTTTCCCTGGAATGGACTGAGACATCTGGGGGACTCTGGGAATGGTGGCACGACCCTTGAGTTCCTCTCGCCTTTCCTGTCGGAGAGCGCCTCCACTTGAGATGCGACGGGAACGCGGGGAATTCTTTCCCCACCACGCAGGGAAAGGATCCCTACTCTCGAGCTATGAGGCGGAAACGGGGCTACTCTGGATGTGGGCGGGACTCTCGTGCTTCCTCTCCAGTGGAGCCGGGTATGTCGGGAACTTCTTGAGTTGCAGCAAGGGTGTGAAGGACCCTTTGGAATTTCCAGATGTTAGATGTGATTAGCCTCGAGACGCCTCAGCGGAAATGGGCCTCATCTCGCCGGGAGGGGAGAACTCCTGGATTTTCTCGAGTTGCAGCAGGTGCTCTCGATTTACGACAGGAACCTCAGGGACCCGCTCTGGTGGCCTCAGGAAAGGCCAGACCCCATGCGAGTTGCTCGGGGGCCTCTCGGTATTCCTCTCCCGTCGATGCCGGGGAAGACCTTGTGTGGAGTCGGTGCCGGAACCTGAGGATTCCTCTCCAGTGCTGACATGGATGTTGGGAACTTCTGGAGTCTCCCCAGGTGAGTCAGTCATCGACTCTAGTGGGGGCATGAACGTGCACTTTCCTCCCGAGCTGTAGCAGCAGTGTCACGCTTCCCTTCGCGTGCATCAAGGGATATGTGGCTTTCCCTCGAGGCTTTCCCACGAGGTTTTCCCACGAGGCTTTCCCACAGGGCAGTCCCACGTGCCACCGTGGTGTGAGTGGATCCTCGGCTTCAAAGTCGAGGCAGTGCAGGGAAAACAGGTTTCCCTGGAATGGAGTGAGACATCTGGGGGACGCTGGGAATGGTGGCACGACCCTGGAGTTCCTCTCGCCTTTCCTGTGGAGAGCGCCTCCTCTTGAGTTGCGACGGGAACGCGGGAATTCTTTCCCCACCACGCAGGGAAAGGATCCCTCCTCTCGAGCTAGGAGTCGGAAACGGGTCTCCTCTGGATGTGGGCGGGACTCTCGTGTTTCCTCTCGAGTGGAGACGGGTATGTCGGGGAACTTCTTGAGTTGCAGCAAGGGTGTGAAGGACCATTTGGAAGTTCCAGATGTTAGATGTGATTAGCATCCAGACGCCTCAGCGGAAATGGGCCTCATCTCGCCTGAAGGGTAGAACCTCCTGCGTTTTCTCGAGTTGCGGCAGGTGCTCTCGACTTCCGACGGGGACCTCAGGGACCCGCTCTGGTGGCCTCAGGAAAGGCCAGTCCCCATGGGACTTGCTCGGGGGCCTTCGGGTTTCCTCTCCGTCGAGCGGGGCCTAAGACCTTGTGTGGAGTCGGTGCCGGAACCTGAGGATTCCTCTCCAGTGCTGACATGGATCTTGGGGTATTCTGAGTCTCCCCAGGGGAGTCAGTCCTCGTCTCGAGTGGGGGGCCTGCACGTGCGCTTTCCTCTCGAGCTGTAGCAGCGGTGTCACGCTTCCCTTCGCTTGTATCAAGGGATCTGTGGCTTTCCCTCGAGGCTTTCCAATGAGGCTTTCCCACGAGGATTTTCCTCAGGGCTGTCCCACGTGCCACCGTGGTGTGAGTCGATCCTCGGCTTCAAAGTCGAGGCAGTGCAGGGAAAACAGGTTTCCCTGGAATTGACAGAGACATCTGGGGGACTCTGGGAATGGTGGAACGACCCTGGAGTTTCTCTAGCCTTTCCTGTGGAGAGGGCCTCCTCTTTAGATGCGACTGGAACGCCGGGAATGCTTTCCAGACCACGCAGGGAAAGGATCCTTCCTCTCGAGCTATGAGGGGAAACAGTGCTCCTCTGAAAGTGGCGGGAAGATCTTGATACTCTCGAGTGGAGACGGGTATGTCAGAGAACTCCTTGAGTTGCAGCAAGGTGTGAGGACCCTTTGGAAGTTCCAGAGGTTAGGTGTGATTAGCCTCGAGACCCTCAGCGGAAATGGGGCTCATCTCGCCTTTAAGGATGCCAAGATCCATGTCAGCACTGGAGAGGAATCCTCAGGTTCCGGCACGGAATCCACACAAGGTCTTTGGCCCCGGCATCGAGGGGAGAGGAATCCGAGAGGCCCCAGAGCAACTCGCATGGGGACTGGCCTTTCCTGAGGCCACCAGAGCGTGTCCCTGAGGTCCCCGTCGTAAGTCGAGAGCACCTGCCGCAACTCGAGAAAATCCAGGAGGTTCTCACCTCCAGGCGAGATGAGGCCCATTTCCGCTGAGGCGTCTCGAGACTAATCACACCTAACCTCTGGAACTTCCAAAGGGTCCTTCACACCCTTGCTGCAACTCAGGAAGATCCCCGACATACCCGTCTCCACTCGAGAGGAAGAACGAGAGTCCCGCCCACATCCAGAGGAGCCACGTTTCCGCCTCCTAGCTCGAGAGGAGGGATCCTTTCCCTGCGTGGTCGTGAAAGAATTCCCGGCGTCCCGTCGCATCTCAAGAGGAGGTGCTCTCCACAGGAAAGGCGAGAGGAACTCCAGGGTCGTGCAACCATTCCCAGAGTCCCCCAGATGTCTCAGTCCATTCCAGGGAAACCTGTTTTCCCTGCCCTGCCTCGACTTTCAAGCCGAGGATCGACTCACACCACGGTGGCACGTGGGACAGCCCTGTGGATAAGACTCGTGGGAAAGCCCTGTGGGAAAGCCTAGTGTGAAAGTCACAGAGGAACTCGAGGGTCGTGCCACCATTCCCAGAGTCCGCCAGAAAATTCCTTGTCGGGAATTTTATTGGCCTTCCGCGTAAACCTAGCTATTCAGCCTTTTTCCTCCACTTAATCTTCTTACTACCCTATAATTTCTTAATCTAATCTTACATTAATAAATACACAAGACTTTCCACGTCAACGCCGTCCATCCGTCAAATTCCCTGGATGCAGCGTGGCTGGACACCGGCACACTGAGATATCTGGGGGACTCTTGGAATGATGGCACGACACTGGAGTTTCTCTCGCCTTTCCTGTGGAGAGCGCCTCCTCATGAGATGCGACGGGAACACCGGGAATTCTTTCCGGAACATACAGGGAAAGGATACCTGACCGCGAGGTACGAGGCTGAAACGGGGCTCCTCTGGATGTGGTCGGGACTCTTGTTCTTCCTCTCGAGTGGAGAGGGGTATGTCGGGGATCTTCTTGAGTTGCAGCAAGGGTGTGAAGGACCCTTTGGAAGTTCCAGAGGTTAGGTGTGATTAGACTCGAGACACCTCAGCGGAAATGGGCCTCATCTCGCCTGCAGGGGAGAACCTCCTGGGTTTTCTCGAGTTTCAGCAGGTGCTCTCCAGTTACGACCGGGACTTATGTAACCCGCTCTGGTCCGCTCAGGTAATGCCAGTCGACTTGGAGTTGCTAAGGGGCCTCTCGGGATTCCTCTCCGGTCGATGACGGGGCCTAAGACCTTGTTTGGAATCGGTGCCCGAACCTGAGGTTTCCTCTCCAGTGCTGACATGGATCTTGGGGTACTACTGGAGTCTCCACAGGGTAGTCATCTTCATCTCCAATGGGGGCATGCACGTGCGCTTTTCTCCCGAGCATTAGGAGCACAGTCAATTTTCCCGTTGGGTTGATCAAGGGGTTTCTTGTTTTCCCTCGAGGCTTTCCCACGAGGCTTTCCCACGAGGCTTTCCCACAGGGCTGTCCCACGTGCCACCATCGTGTGAGTCAGTCCTCCCCGTGAACGTCGAGGCAGTGAAGGGTAAACAAGTTCCTCTGGAAAGGACTGAGACATCTGGGGGACTCTTGGAATGGTGGAACGACCCTGGAGTTCCTCTCACCTTTCTTGTGGAGCGTGCCTCCTCTTGAGATGCGACAGGTACGACAGGAATTTTTCCCGGCCAATCAGGGAAAGGATCCCTCATCTTGAGCCAGGAGGGGGAATTGGGGCTCCTCTGGATGTGGGTGGTACCCTGGTGATTCCTATGGAGTGGCGACGGGTCTCTCCTGGAACCTCTTGAGTTGCAGCTAGGGTGTGAAGGACCCTTTGGAAGTTCCAGAGGTTAGGTGTGATTAGCGTTGAGACGCCTCAGCGGAAATGGGCCTCATCTCGCCTGGAGGGGAGAACCTAATGGATTTTCTCTAGTTGCGGCAGGTGCTCTCGACTTACGACGGGGACCTCAGGGACCCGCTCTAGTGGCCTCAGGAAGGGCCAGGAGCCATGCGAGTTCCTCGGGGGCCTCTCAGGATTCCTCTCCCTTCGATGCCGGGGCCTAAGACCTTGTGTGGAGTCGGTGCCGGAACCGGAGGATTCCTCTCCAGTGTGGACATGGATCTTGGGGTACTTCTGGAGTCTCCCCAGGGGAGTTAGTCGTCGTCTTGTGTGGGGGCATGAACGTGCGCTTTCCTCCCGAGCTGTAGCAGCAGTGTCACGCTTCCCTTTGCATGGATCAAGGGATCTGTGGCTTTCCCTCGTGGCTTTCCCACGAGGCTTTCCCACAGGGCTGTTTCATGTGCCATCGTGGTGTGAGTCGATCTTCGGCTAGAAATTCGAGGCAGTGCAGGGAAATCAGGTTTCCCTGAAATGGACTGAGACATCTGGGGGACTCTGGGAATGGTGGCACGACCCTGGAGTTCCTCTCGCCTTTCCTGTGGAGAGCGCCTCCTCTTGAGATGCGCCAGGAACGCCAGGAATTCTTTCCTGTCTACGCAGGGAAAGGATCCCTCCTCTCGAGCTAGGAGGCGGAAACGGGGCTCCTCTGGATGTGGGCGGGTCTCTGGTGCTTCCTCTCGTGTGGAGACGGGTATGTCGGTGAACTTCTTGAGTTGCAGCAAGGGTGTGATGGACCCTTTGGAAGTTCCAGAGGTTAGGTGTGATTAGACTCGAGACGCCTCAGCGGAAATGGGCCTCATCTCGCCTGCAGGGGAGAACCTCCTCGATTTTCTCGAGTTTCAGCAGGTGCTCTCCAGTTACGACCGGGACTTATGTAACCCGCTCTGGTCCACTCAGGAAATGCCAGTCGACTTGCGAGTTGCTAAGGGGCCTCTCGGGATTCCTCTCCGGTCGATGACGGGGCCTAAGACCTTGTTTGGAGTCGGTGCCCGAACCTGAGGTTTCCTCTCCAGTGCTAACATGGATCTTGGGGTACTACTGGAGTCTCCACAGGGGAGTCATCTTCGTCTCCAATGGGGGCATGCGCGTGCGCTTTTCTCCCGAGCATTAGGAGCAGAGTCAATTTTCCCGTTGGGTTGATCAAGGGGTTTCTTGTTTTCCCTCGAGGCTTTCCCACGAGGCTTTCCCACAGGGCTGTCCCACGTGCCACCATCGTGTGTGTCGGTCCTCCGCGTGAACGTCGAGGCAGTGCAGGGTAAACAAGTTCCTCTGGAAAGGACTGAGACATCTGGGGGACTCTTGGAATGGTGGAACGACCCTGGAGTTCCTCTCACCTTTCTTGTGGAGCGTGCCTCCTCTTGAGATGCGACAGGTACGACAGGAATTCTTTCCCGGCCAATCAGGGAAAGGATCCCTCACATTGAGCTAGGAGGGGGAATTGGGGCTCCTCTGGATGTGGGTGGTACCCTGGTGATTCCTATGGAGTGGCGACGGGTCTCTCGTGGAACTTCTTGAGTTGCAGCTATGGTGTGAAGGACCCTTTGGAAGTTCCAGAGGTTAGGTGTGATTAGCCTCGAGACGTCTCAGTGGAAATGGGCTTCATCTCGCCTGAAGGGGAGAATCTCCTTCATTTTCTCGAGTTGTGGCAGGTGCTCTCGACTTACGACGGGGACCTCAGGGACCCGTTCTGTTGGCCTTAGGAAAGACCAGTTCCCATGTGAGTTGCTAGAGGCCTCTCGGGATTCCTCACCGGTAGATGCCGGGGCCCAAGACCTTGTGTGGAGTGGGGGCCAGAACCTGAGTATTCCTCTCCCCAGTGCTGACATGTTTTTGGGATACTTCTGAAAGTCTCCCAGGGGAATCAGTCCTCGTCTCGAGTGGGCATGCGCATGCCCCCTTCCCTCCCGAGCTGTAGCAGCAGTGTCATGCTTCCCGTCGCGCGTGGATCAATGGATCTGTGGCTTTCCTCTAGGCTTTTCTAGAGGCTTTCCCGAGGCTTTCCCACAGGGCTGTCCCCCGTGCCACCGTGGTGTGAGGCGATCCTCCGCATGAAAGTTTAGGCACTCTGTAAAAACAAGATCCTCTGGAATGGACTGAGACATCTGGGGACGCTTGAAATGGTGGCACGACCATGGAGTTCCTCTCCCTCCCTTCTGTGGAGAGCGCTCCACCTGAGATGCGACGGGAATGCCGGAAGTTCTTTCCCGACCAAGCAGGGAAAGGATCCCATCCTCTAGCTAGGAGGATGAA
>NW_017197047.1:0-8246 GCF_001704415.2 Capra hircus
CTGGAAATTCCATCACTCCACTAGCTTTTGTTCGTAGTGATGCTTCTAAGGCCACTTGACTTCACATTCCAGGATGTCTGGCTCTAGGTGAGTGATCATACCATCGTGATTATCTGTGAAGATCTTTTTTGTACAGTTCTTCTGTGTATTTTTGCCACCTCTTCTTAATATCTTCTGCTCCATACCATTTCTGTCCTTTATCGAGCCCATCTTTGCATGAAATGTTCCCTTGTATCTCTAATTTTCTTGAAGAGATCTCTAGTCTTTCCATTCTGTTGTTTTCCTTATTCTTGCATTGACTGCTGAGGAAGCTTTCTTATCTCTTCTTGCTATTCTTTGGAACTCTGCATTCAGATGCTTATATCTTTCCTTTTCTCCTTTGCTTTTCGCTTCTCTTCTTTTCACAGCTATTTGTAAGGCCTCCCCAGACAGCATTTTGCTTTTTTGCATTTCTTTTCCATGGGGATGTCTTGATCCCTGTCTCCTGTACAATGTCACGAACCTCATTCCATAGTTCATCAGGCACTGTATATCAGATCTAGTCCCTTAAATCTATTTCTCATTTCCACTGGATACAAATGGGAAGGGGATACACGTCCACCAGGGAGCCGAGAGTACAGGAGTGGGCGGCTGAGGAGGTTCTACTCATGTTCAGGAGGGGTGGCCCTGAGGAGATACCCCTCGTCCAAGTAAGGAGCAGCAGCTGCACTTTGCTGGAGCAGCCGTGAAGAGATACCCCACGCCAAGGTAAGAGAAACCCAAGTAAGATGGTAGGTGTTGCAAGAGGGCATCAGAGGCAGACACACTGAAACCATACTCACAGAAAACTAGTCAATCTAATCACACTAGGACCACAGCCTTGTCTAACTCAATGAAACTAAGCCATGCCTGTGGGCAACCCAAGACAGGGGGTCATGTGGAGAGTCTGACAGAATGTGGTCGCTGGAGAAGGGAATGGCAAACCACTTCAGTATTCTTGCCTTGAGAACCCATGAACAGTATGAAAAGGCAAAATGATAGGATACTGAAAGAGGAACTACCCCAGGTCAGTAGGTGCCCAATAGCTACTGGAGATCAGTGGAGAAATAACTCCAGAAAGAATGAAGGGATGGAGCCAAAGCAAAAACAATACCCAGCTGTGGATGTGACTGGTGATAGAAGCAAGGTCCGATGCTGTAAAGAGCAATATTGCATAGGAACCTGGAATCTTCAGGTCCATGAATCAAGGCAAATTGGAAGTGGTCAAACAGGAGATGGCAAGAGTGAACGTCGACATTCTAGGAATCAGCAGAACTAAAATGGACTGGAATGGGTGAATTTAACTCAGATGACCATTATATCTACTACTATGGGCAGGAATCCCTCTAGAAGAAATGCGAGTAGCCATCATGGTCAACAAAGAGTTCCGAATGCAGTACTTGGATGCAATCTCCAAAAAAATGACAGAATGATCTCTGTTTGTTTCCAAGGGCAAACATTCAATATCACAGTTATCCAAGTCTATGCCCCAACCAGTAATGCTGAAGAAGCTGAAGTTGAATGGTTCTATGAAGACCTACAAGACCTTTTAGAACTAACACCCAAAAAAGATGTCCTTTTCATTATAGGGGACTGGAATGCAAAAGTAGGAAGTCAAGAAACACCTGGAGTAACAGGCAAATTTGGCCTTGGAATGGAATGAAGCAGGGCAAAGACTAATAGAGTTTTGCCAAGAAAATGCACTGGTCATAGCAAACACCCTCTTCCAACAACACAAGAGAAGACTCTACACATGGACATCACCAGATGGTCAACACGAAATCAGATTGATTATATTCTTTGCAGCCAAAGATGGAGAAGCTCTATACAGTCAACAAAAACAAGACCAGGAGCTGACTGTGGCTCAGATCATGAACTCCTTATTGCCAAATTCAGACTTAAATTGAAGAAAGTAGGGAAAACCACTAGACCATTCAGGTATGACCTAAATCAAATCCCTTATGATTATACAGTGGAAGTGAGAAATAGATTTAAGGGCCTAGATCTGATAGATAGAGTGCCTGATGAACTATGGAATGAGGTTCGTGACATTGTACAGGAGACAGGGATCAAGACCATCCCCATGGAAAAGAAATGCAAAAAAGCAAAATGGCTGTCTGGGGAGGCCTTACAAATAGCTGTGAAAAGAAGAGAAGGAAAAGCAAAGGAGAAAAGGAAAGATATAAGCATCTGAATGCAGAGTTCCAAAGAATAGCAAGAAGAGATAAGAAAGCCTTCTCAGCGATCAATGCAAAGAAATAGAGGAAAACAACAGAATGGGAAAGACTAGAGATCTCTTCAAGAAAATTAGAGATACCAAGGGAACATTTCATGCAAAGATGGGCTCGATAAAGGACAGAAATGGTATGGACCTAACAGAAGCAGAAGATATTAAGAAGAGGTGGCAAGAATACACAGAAGAACTGTACAAAAAGATCTTCAGACCCAGATAATCATGATGGTGTGATCACTCACCTAGAGCCAGACATCCTGGAATGTGAAGTCAAGTGGGCCTTAGAAAGCATCACTATGAACAAAGCTAGTGGAGGTGATGGAATTCCAGTTGAGCTATTTCAAATCCTGAAAGATGATGCTGTGAAAGTGCTGCACTCAATATGCCAGCAAATTTGGAAAACTCAGCAGTGGCCAGTTGGCAAAAGCATTACTAGCATGTGAGATGAGTGCAATTTAGTGAGCATTCTTTGGCATTGCCTTTCTTTGGATTGGAATGAAAACTGACCTTTTCCAGTCCTGTGGCCACTGCTGAGTTTTCCAAATTTGCTGGCATATTGAGTGCAGCACTTTCACAGCATCATCTTTCAGGATTTGAAATAGCTCAACTGGAATTCCATCACCTCCACTAGCTTTGTTCATAGTGATGCTTTCTAAGGCCCACTTGACTTCACATTCCAGGATGTCTGGCTCTAGGTGAGTGATCACACCATCATGATTATCTGGTCATGAAGATCTTTTTTGTACAGTTCTTCTGTGTATTCTTGCCACCTCTTCTTAATATCTTCTGCTTCTGTTAGGTCCATACCATTTCTGTCCTTTATCGAGCCCATCTTTGCATGAAATGTTCCCTTGGTATCTCTAATTTTCTTGAAGAGATCTCTAGTCTTTCCCATTCTGTTGTTTTCCTCTATTTCTTTGCATTGATCGCTGAAGAAGGCTTTCTTATCTCTCTTGCTATTCTTTGGAACTCTGCATTCAGATGCTTATATCTTTCCTTTTCTCCTTTGCTTTTCCTTCTCTTCTTTTCACAGCTATTTGTAAGGCCTCCCCAGACAGCCATTTTGCTTTTTTGCATTTCTTTTCCATGGGGATGGTCTTGATCCCTGTCTCCTGTACAATGTCACGAACCTCATTCCATAGTTCATCAGGCACTCTATCTATCAGATCTAGGCCCTTAAATCTATTTCTCACTTCCACTGTATAATCATAAGGGATTTGATTTAGGTCATACCTGAATGGTCTAGTGGTTTTCCCTACTTTCTTCAATTTAAGTCTGAATTTGGCAATAAGGAGTTCATGATCTGAGCCACAGTCAGCTCCTGGTCTTGTTTTTTGACTGTATAGAGCTTCTCCATCTTTGGCTGCAAAGAATATAATCAATCTGATTTCGGTGTTGACCATCTGGTGATGTCCATGTGTAGAGTCTTCTCTTGTGTTGTTGGAAGAGGGTGTTTGCTATGACCAGTGCATTTTCTTGGCAAAACTCTATTAGCTTTGCCCTGCTTCATTCTGCATTCCAAGGCCAAATTTGCCTGTTACTCCAGGTGTTTCTTGACTTCCTACTTTTGCATTCCAGTCCCCTATAATGAAAAGGACATCTTTTTGGGTGTTAGTTCTAAAAGGTCTTGTAGGTCTTCATAGAACCATTCAACTTCAGCTTCTTCAGCATTACTGGTTGGGGCATAGACTTGGATTACTGTGATATTGAATGGTTTGCCTTGGAAACGAACAGAGATCATTCTGTTTTTTGAGATTGCATCCAAGTACTGCATTTCGGACTCTTTTGTTGACCATGATGGCTACTCCATTTCTTCTGAGGGATTCCTGCCCAGTAGTAGATATAATGGTCATCTGAGTTAAATTCACCCATTCCAGTCCATTTTAGTTCGCTGATTCCTAGAATGTCGACGTTCACTCTTGCCATCTCTTGTTTGACCACTTCCAATTTGCCTTGATTCATGGACCTGACATTCCAGGTTCCTATGCAATATTGCTCTTTACAGCATCGGACCTTGCTTCTATCACCAGTCACATCCACAGCTGGGTATTGTTTTTGCTTTGGCTCCATCCCTTCATTCTTTCTGGAGTTATTTCTCCACTGATCTCCAGTAGCATATTGGGCACCTACTGACCTGGGAGTTCCTCTTTCAGTATCCTATCATTTTGCCTTTTCATACTGTTCATGGGTTCTCAAGGCAAGAATACTGAAGTGGTTTGCCATTCCCTTCTCCAGTGGACCACATTCTGTCAGACCTCTCCACCATGACCCACCTGTCTTGGGTTGCCCCGCAAGCATGGCTTTGTTTCATTGAGTTAGACAAGGCTGTGGTCCTAATTTGATTAGATTGACTAGTTTTCTGTGAGTATGGTTTCAGTGTGTCTGCCCTCTGATGCCCTCTTGCAACACCTACCATCTTACTTGGGTTTCTCTTACTTTGGCGCACTGATTGCAGATGTCCCGGCGCACTGAGTGCAGCTGAGAGGAGTTACCCCAAGTCCGATGTCAGGGGCAGTGGCCAAGTGTGCCAGGCTGCAACAGTGCAGGAATGGCAGAGAGGAGCTACCCAGGTCTGAGGTCAGTGGCAGCGGCCAGGAGGAACTACCCTGTGTCCAAGGTCAGTGGTGGCCAGGAGGAGACACCCTGCATCTGAGATCAGTGATGGCTGGGAGGAGCTACCCCGTGCCCAAGGCCAGGGGCGGCGGCTGGGCAGAGCCATCCTGCACCCGAGGCCAGGGCGACGCCGGGAGGAGCAACCTGAGGAGCTGTGGCTGCCCGGGCACAGGAGGTTCTAGAGGAGCTATCACATGTTGAAGGTCCGGAAAGACGGCGGTAAGGAGATACCCCTCGTCCAAGGTAAGGAGCAGTGGCTGTATTTTGTTGGAGCAGCCGTGAAGATATCCCATGCCCAAGGTAAGAGAAACCCAAGTAAGATGGTAGGTGTTGCAAGAGAGAGCATCAGAGGGCAGACACACTGAAACCATACATAAGTTTAGAGAATGAAAAATTGTCGAAGAAAAAATACTCTTACTAATTTGAAATGATGTGAAGTTTGAGCTTTTAAAAGTTAACCTCTGCTAGATGCCATTCCACCATCACTCTTTTATACTCAGGTCAAATCTGATATTTATCATTAATAGATATATTCATTCACTGAAACATTTTTGAGCTGATTACACTGACCCAATTTAAAAAGGTTTCTAAAAAAGTCAAGGAATTTTATCATTGTTATCATGACTGATTTTAATAGAATTAAATTTAAATCCTACCTTCCAAAACAACCTGGATAATTTGGATATAGATCTAATCAGTATTCTATGAAAGAAACAATACCTTGGTGTATTCTATTAATCAGTGATAAGAAACTGAAATTTAAACTAAAAGTTAAAAATTGGCCCCAAGTCCTAAGATCCCTAAATAAGATGCACATTAGATAAGTGATGGTGGTGTATGCTCAGTTTTATAGTCATACCCAACTCTGTGACCCCGTGGACAGTAATCCACCAGGTTTCTCTGTCTATGGGATTCTCCAGGCAAGAATACTGGAGTGGGTTGTCATGTCCTCCTCCAGGGGATCTTCCTGACTCAAGAATTGAACTTGCATCTCCTGTGGCTCCTGCCTTTGCACGTGAATACTTTAATACCAAGCCACCAGGGAAGCCGATAATTGATAGATAAATTATTGTGTTTATGGAAAAGGAATGCAAGATTCTAGAAGGAGATTCTATAGGGTTCAGTCATATTTTTGCAATATTTGACTAATAATTTAGTGAAGCATTTACCTCTGTGAACTATTGGAGCATGTGCCAACTCTGTCTCAGTATATTATCAAAGTCAGAATCTCCATCATTAAACATTCACTTCAATGAATCCTGAAAAGTTCAATCTCCAAAAATCTTCCTCTTAAAACATAAGCATAAATGAAAAAGGAAAATTGTCAAAACATCAAAAACCATTAGATATGTTGGAGAATAGCCAGAGGGTTGAAGAAGGAGGAGCACATATACTATGAATGTTCTTAGAGAAAAAAGTTGGTGGTTGGGCAAGAGAGGTGGGCTGGGGAGCAAAATGTAACCAGGCAAATTTATCTGCTTAAATATTTTATCAAAGTTTCATTTTTAGAAGACATTCTTGCCATTAAAAAAAAAAAAAAAAAGTATGTGTAAGTGAGCATATATTTATGTTTGGCCCTAAGAAAAGGGTCAAAACTGTGCTGAGGGAAAGTACAGGATGGGAGGCTTTGAATAAACTTTCTTTCCTATAATACTTAAGGAAGTACTCTTCCTAAGATTTTTTATGTGTTTTTAAATGTAACTGTCCTGTTCACCAAAAAAAAAAAAAAAAAAAAAAAAAAAGATGTGCTGCATTTTTTAAAGTAGTGGCAAACACTAGAGGAAACTTAGTTAGAATAACTCTCCAAATTACTACTCTGAACACCTAGATGTTAAAGTATTCTTTATAAATATATAAGAAAGCGAAACAAGCTTTCAAAGGTGGCTGCTAGCTCGGACTTGCCATGTTCTATCTGTCAATAGAACTTTATTTTGCCTTTGAGCCATTTCTTTCATTTATATGATAAAGAATAGGAGATGAATTAATGCACTAAACGAACCAAAAAAAGATATAATTTCACTCTGAAAGATTTTGTGTTCTTGTCACCTAACTTATTTAGATACCTGTGATGTATATATTCCACCCATTGCTTCGCAAAAATATGTAACGCATCTCAAGGAGCTGGTTCCACTTTCCTGATATATTTTCTGAATTCTTTTTCTACCTCACTATCTGCTTCTGTTCTATCTTAACGTTCACCCCCAACATGAGGAAACATTTTGACTTTTTCTTGTCAAGCCCTAGAAGAGCCAAATTTCCACCTGCAATCCACCTGTGGCTTTTGTTCTCAATTCTAGTTGGAATCTGAGATTCAAGCTTTTAAAAATGGATTCTAGGCAACAGGAATGATTTAACTTCTATGTGAGGTCTTATTACTGTTTCTTGTTCCAAGGGGTCAGCTTACCAGTCTGACACATCAAGACAATATAGTATAATTCTATTTGCATTACTTAAGACAGCGCAGGTTGCAAGTGAAAAGAAAATGAACTCAGCCTAGTTTAATCAAGATTATATTGACAGTGTATAACCCCCAATTATTTAAATTAATATGTATATGTACATATATATGTCTACTTATATTTGTATGTAAAAACATAGAGCATAGTTGTAGCTTGACTTCCAAAGAACTGCAAAGAGAATCTTCAAATCTAATTCTCTATTTTATGCTTCTTTTTGGATATTGGTTCATCACTGCAGATCATTGGCTAACTGCAGATTATTTACTTTATCAGGCAGAAACCAGAGTCAACAACTAGAGTATAATTCTAAATCTAAAATTCCAAAACATAATTGTTTCTTTGCTCCAACGTATTGGAGCTTCAGCCTTAGCATCTGTCCTTCCAGTGAATATTCAGGGCTTATTTCCTTTAAGATTGCCTGGTTTGATTTCCTTGCTGTCCAAGGGATTCTCAACAGTCTTCTCCAACAGTACAATTCAAAAACATAAATTCTTTGATGCTCAGCTTTCTTTATAGTACAACTTTCACATCCGTACATGACTACCGGAATAACTAAAGCTTTGACTATATGGACCTTTGTTGGCAAAGTTATTTGTCTCTACTTTTTTTTTTTTAAATTTTGATTAATTAATTTATTTGAATTTAAGATAATTGTGAAGATTGACGCCATAAATCAACATGAATCGGCCACAGGTATACATTTATTCCCCCCATCCTGAAATCTCTCTCCACCTCCTTGCCTACTCTATCCCTTTGGGTTGCCCAAGAGCACCGTGCTTCTTAATATGCTGTCTAGATTTGTCATTGCTTTTCTTCCAAGGAGCAAGGATATTTTAATTTCATGCTTGCAGTCACCACTCACGGTGATCTTGGAGCCCAAGAAAATAAAATTTGTCACACCTTTCACTTTTACTAACCCTTCT
>NW_017197048.1:0-8246 GCF_001704415.2 Capra hircus
CTCTGCGTTCAGAGGCCATCTGGCAGAGTTCCTGGCACCAAGATGCTCTGCCATAGGCGAGCCTTGCGCAGACTGGCCTTGCTTTAAGGCTCCCTCCCAGGAAGGAGCAGGCTGTGTGAGGCTCGAAACGCCACTGGCGCCTTCCTGGCTTCAGCTCTACCCCTGCCTTGCCTTTGCACTTAGGTCCCAAGCGTCCTTGAGGAGGGCTTAGGGGCTGGTGGGTTGCACACTGCCAAGGGCTCCAGCAGTGAAAGCTCTGTCAGAGGGAAGCGAAGGGCAACAGCAGGGCTCCTTCAGCGGTTCCTTGGCCGCCCAGACAAAGCTCCGCACGGAGAGCACCAGGTTCCAAGGGCCCTGGCTGGGTTTTGCATCCCCACACTCCAGAGGCTGACTCCGTGGGTGCCTAGAAAGTGTGTGAGAGACGTAGGTTCCCTAGCACTCTCCTCCCAGCAGAGACATGTGCAGGTGGTTGGGGCCTTATCCTGCGTGTCTGGGTTCCCGCCCACAGCCTCAACTCAGGGGAAGCAGCCCCTGAGGCAAGACCTGCTGGAGGAGCCCTGCGCGCCCGCCTGATAGGCGAGAGCACAGCCAGCAGTGTAGCGAGCCTCCTCGGGAGAAGAGGAGGCAGCCGAGCCCAGTCAAGAGGAAAGCCCTGCTTGCACGGAGCTAAGTGCGCCTCCAGTACGGCAGAGCTCTAGCTCTGCTCAGAGCCCCGATCTGGCAGAGTTTCTGGCGCGAGGCTGCTCGGCCGGGGGCTCGCCTTGCCCAGACTTGCCTTGCTTTTAGGCTCCCCTCCCCAGGAAGGAGCTGTCTGAGCGAGCCTGGGAGACGCCACTGGCCTTCCTTGCCTCAGCTCCAATCCTGCCTTGCCTTTGCACTAGGTGCCAGGCGTCCTTGGGGAGGGCTTAGGGGGTGGTGGTTGCACACTGCCAAGGGCTTCAGCAGTGAGAGCTCTGTCAGAGGGAAGGGAAGGGCAACTGCAGGGCTCCTCCAGCGGTTTCTAGGCCGCCTAGAATCAGCGCCGCACCGAGAGCACCAGGCTCCCAGGGCCCCTGGCTGGGGTTTTCAGCCCCGCACACACGGAGGCTGATTCCTTGGGTGCCCAGAAAGTGTATGACAGACGTAGGTTCCCTAGCACTCTCCTCCCCAGCAGAGACATGTGCAGGTGTTTGGGGCCTGATCCTGCGTGTCTGGGTTCCTGCCCACAGCCCCAACTCAGGGGAAGCAGCCCCTGAGGCAAGACCTGCTGGAGGAGCCCTGCGCCCCGCCTGATAGGCGAGTGCACAGCCAGCAGGGAAGCGAGCCTCCTCGGGGGAAGAGGAGGCAGCAAGTCCCCGTCAAGCTGAAATCCCTGCTTACACGAAGCTAAGTGCGACTCCAGTACGGCAGATCTCTAGCTCTGTTCAGAGGCCCGATCTGGCAGAGTTCCTGGCACCAAGATGCTCTGCCATAGGCGAGCCTTGCGCAGACTTGCCTTGCTTTAAGGCTCCCTCCCAGGAAGGAGCAGGCTGTGTGAGGCTCGGAAACGCCACTGGCGCCTTCCTGGCTTCAGCTCTACCCCTGCCTTGCCTTTGCACTTAGGTCCCAAGCGTCCTTGAGGAGGGCTTAGGGCTGGTGGGTTGCACACTGCCAAGGGCTCCAGCAGTGAAAGCTCTGTCAGAGGGAAGCGAAGGGCAACAGCAGGGCTCCTTCAGCGGTTCCTTGGCCGCCCAGACAAAGCTCCGCACGGAGAGCACCAGGTTCCAAGGGCCCCTGGCTGGGTTTTGCATCCCCACACTCCAGAGGCTGACTCCGTGGGTGCCTAGAAAGTGTGTGAGAGACGTAGGTTCCCTAGCACTCTCCTCCCCAGCAGAGACATGTGCAGGTGGTTGGGGCCTTATCCTGCGTGTCTGGGTTCCCGCCCACAGCCTCAACTCAGGGGAAGCAGCCCCTGAGGCAAGACCTGCTGGAGGAGCCCTGCGCGCCCGCCTGATAGGCGAGAGCACAGCCAGCAGTGTAGCGAGCCTCCTCGGGAGAAGAGGAGGCAGCCGAGCCCAGTCAAGAGGAAAGCCCTGCTTGCACGGAGCTAAGTGGGCCTCCAGTACGGCAGAGCTCTAGCTCTGCTCAGAGCCCCGATCTGGCAGAGTTTCTGGCGCGAGGCTGCTCGGCCGGGGGCTCGCCTTGCCCAGACTTGCCTTGCTTTTAGGCTCCCTCCCAGGAAGGAGCTGTCTGAGCGAGCCTGGGAGACGCCACTGGTGCCTTCCTTGCCTCAGCTCCAATCCTGCCTTGCCTTTGCACATAGGTGCCAGGCGTCGTTGGGGAGGGCTTAGGGGGTGGTGGGTTGCACACTGCCAAGGGCTTCAGCAGTGAGAGCTCTGTCAGAGGGAAGGGAAGGGCAACTGCAGGGCTCCTCCAGCGGTTTCTAGGCCGCCTAGAATCAGCGCCGCACCGAGAGCACCAGGCTCCCAGGGCCCCTGGCTGGGGTTTTCAGCCCCGCACACACGGAGGCTGATTCCTTGGGTGCCCAGAAAGTGTATGACAGACGTAGGTTCCCTAGCACTCTCCTCCCCAGCAGAGACATGTGCAGGTGTTTGGGGCCTGATCCTGCGTGTCTGGGTTCCTGCCCACAGCCCCAACTCAGGGGAAGCAGCCCCTGAGGCAAGACCTGCTGGAGGAGCCCTGCGCCCCCGCCTGATAGGCGAGTGCACAGCCAGCAGGGAAGCGAGCCTCCTCGGGGAAGAGGAGGCAGCCCAGCCCCGTCAAGTTGAAAGCCCTGCTTGCACGGAGCTAAGTGCGCCTCCAGTACGGCAGAGCTCTAGCTCTGCTCAGAGCCCCGATCTGGCAGAGTTCCTGGCGCGAGGCTGCTCTGCCGGGGGCTAGCCTTGCCCAGACTTGCCTTGCTTTTAGGCTGCCTCTCCAGGAAGGAGCAGGCAGCAGGAGCCTGGGAGTCGCCACTGGCGCCTTTCTTGCCTCAGCTCCAATCCTGCCTTGCCTTTGCACTTAGGTCCCAGTCCTCCTTAAGGAGAGCTTAGGGGCTGGTGGGTTGCACACTGCCAAGGGCTCCAGCAGTGAGAATTCTGTCAGAGGGAAGGGAAGGGCAACTGCAGGGCTCCTCCAGCGGTTGCTTGGCCGCCCAGATTCAGCGCCACACGGAGAGCACCAGGCTCCCAGGTCCCCCTGGCTGGGGTTTTCAGCCCCGCACACACGGAGGCTGATTCCTTGGGTGCCCAGAAAGTGTATGACAGACGTAGGTTCCCTAGCACTCTCCTCCCCAGCAGAGACATGTGCAGGTGTTTGGGGCCTGATCCTGCGTGTCTGGGTTCCTGCCCACAGCCCCAACTCAGGGGAAGCAGCCCCTGAGGCAAGACCTGCTGGAGGAGCCCTGCGCCCCCGCCTGATAGGCGAGTGCACAGCCAGCAGGGAAGCGAGCCTCCTCGGGGGAAGAGGAGGCAGCAAGTCCCCGTCAAGCTGAAATCCCTGCTTACACGAAGCTAAGTGCGACTCCAGTACGGCAGATCTCTAGCTCTGTTCAGAGGCCCGATCTGGCAGAGTTCCTGGCACCAAGATGCTCTGCCATAGGCGAGCCTTGCGCAGACTTGCCTTGCTTTAAGGCTCCCTCCCCAGGAAGGAGCAGGCTGTGTGAGGCTCGGAAACGCCACTGGCGCCTTCCTGGCTTCAGCTCTACCCCTGCCTTGCCTTTGCACTTAGGTCCCAAGCGTCCTTGAGGAGGGCTTAGGGGCTGGTGGGTTGCACACTGCCAAGGGCTCCAGCAGTGAAAGCTCTGTCAGAGGGAAGCGAAGGGCAACAGCAGGGCTCCTTCAGCGGTTCCTTGGCCGCCCAGACAAAGCTCCGCACGGAGAGCACCAGGTTCCAAGGGCCCCTGGCTGGGTTTTGCATCCCCACACTCCCAGAGGCTGACTCCGTGGGTGCCTAGAAAGTGTGTGAGAGACGTAGGTTCCCTAGCACTCTCCTCCCCAGCAGAGACATGTGCAGGTGGTTGGGGCCTTATCCTGCGTGTCTGGGTTCCCGCCCACAGCCTCAACTCAGGGGAAGCAGCCCCTGAGGCAAGACCTGCTGGAGGAGCCCTGCGCGCCCGCCTGATAGGCGAGAGCACAGCCAGCAGTGTAGCGAGCCTCCTCGGGAGAAGAGGAGGCAGCCGAGCCCAGTCAAGAGGAAAGCCCTGCTTGCACGGAGCTAAGTGCGCCTCCAGTACGGCAGAGCTCTAGCTCTGCTCAGAGCCCCGATCTGGCAGAGTTTCTGGCGCGAGGCTGCTCGGCCGGGGGCTCGCCTTGCCCAGACTTGCCTTGCTTTTAGGCTCCTCCCCCAGGAAGGAGCTGTCTGAGCGAGCCTGGGAGACGCCACTGGTGCCTTCCTTGCCTCAGCTCCAATCCTGCCTTGCCTTTGCACATAGGTGCCAGGCGTCGTTGGGGAGGCTTAGGGGGTGGTGGTTGCACACTGCCAAGGGCTTCAGCAGTGAGAGCTCTGTCAGAGGGAAGGGAAGGGCAACTGCAGGGCTCCTCCAGCGGTTTCTAGGCCGCCTAGAATCAGCGCCGCACCGAGAGCACCAGGCTCCCAGGGCCCCTGGCTGGGGTTTTCAGCCCCGCACACACGGAGGCTGATTCCTTGGGTGCCCAGAAAGTGTATGACAGACGTAGGTTCCCTAGCACTCTCCTCCCCAGCAGAGACATGTGCAGGTGTTTGGGGCCTGATCCTGCGTGTCTGGGTTCCTGCCCACAGCCCCAACTCAGGGGAAGCAGCCCCTGAGGCAAGACCTGCTGGAGGAGCCCTGCGCGCCCCGCCTGATAGGCGAGTGCACAGCCAGCAGGGAAGCGAGCCTCCTCGGGGAAGAGGAGGCAGCAGCCCCGTCAAGTGAAAGCCCTGCTTGCACGGAGCTAAGTGCGCTCCAGTACGGCAGAGCTCTAGCTCTGTTCAGAGCCCGATCTGGCAGAGTTCCTGGCGCTGCTCTGCCGGGCGAGCCTTGCCAGACTTGCCTTGCTTTAAGGCTCCCTCTCCAGGAAGGAGCAGGCTGTGTGAGGCTCGGAAACGCCACTGGCGCCTTCTGCTTCAGCTCTCCCCTGCCTTGCCTTTGCACTTAGGTCCCAGCGTCCTTGAGGAGGGCTTAGGGGCTGGTGGGTTGCACACTGCCAAGGGCTCCAGCAGTGAAAGCTCTGTCAGAGGGAAGGAAGGGCAACTGCAGGGCTCCTCAGCGGTTCTTGGCCGCCCAGACAAAGCGCCGCACGGAGAGCACCAGGTCCAAGGGCCCCTGGCTGGGTTTTCAGCCCCACACTGGAGGCTGATCCTGGGTGCCTAGAAAGTGTGTGAGAGACGTAGGTTCCCTAGCACTCTCCTCCCCAGCAGAGACATGTGCAGGTGGTTGGGGCCTGATCCTGCGTGTCTGGGTTCCTGCCCACAGCCCAACTCAGGGGAAGCAGCCCCTGAGGCAAGACCTGCTGGAGGAGCCCTGCGCGCCCGCCTGATAGGCGAGAGCACAGCCAGCAGTGTAGCGAGCCTCCTCGGGGAAGAGGAGGCAGCCGAGCCCAGTCAAGAGGAAAGCCCTGCTTGCACGGAGCTAAGTGCGCCTCCAGTACGGCAGAGCTCTAGCTCTGCTCAGAGCCCCGATCTGGCAGAGTTCTGGCGCGAGGCTGCTCGCCGGGGGCTCGCCTTGCCCAGACTTGCCTTGCTTTTAGGCTCCCTCCCCAGGAAGGAGCTGTCTGAGCGAGCCTGGAGACGCCACTGGTGCCTTCCTTGCCTCAGCTCCAATCCTGCCTTGCCTTTGCACATAGGTCCAGGCGTCCTTGGGAGGGCTTAGGGGGTGGTGGGTTGCACACTGCCAAGGGCTTCAGCAGTGAGAGCTCTGTCAGAGGGAAGGGAAGGGCAACTGCAGGGCTCCTCCAGCGGTTCTAGGCCGCCTAGAATCAGCGCCGCACCGAGAGCACCAGGCTCCCAGGGCCCCTGGCTGGGTTTTCAGCCCCGCACACACGGAGGCTGATTCCTTGGGTGCCCAGAAAGTGTATGACAGACGTAGGTTCCCTAGCACTCTCCTCCCCAGCAGAGACATGTGCAGGTGTTGGGGCCTGATCCTGCGTGTCTGGGTTCCTGCCCACAGCCCCAACTCAGGGGAAGCAGCCCCTGAGGCAAGACCTGCTGGAGGAGCCCTGCGCCCCGCCTGATAGGCGAGTGCACAGCCAGCAGGGAAGCGAGCCTCCTCGGGGAAGAGGAGGCAGCCCAGCCCGTCAAGTTGAAAGCCCTGCTTGCACGGAGCTAAGTGCGCCTCCAGTACGGCAGAGCTCTAGCTCTGCTCAGAGCCCCGATCTGGCAGAGTTCCTGGCGCGAGGCTGCTCTGCCGGGGGCTAGCCTTGCCCAGACTTGCCTTGCTTTTAGGCTGCCTCTCCAGGAAGGAGCAGGCAGCAGGAGCCTGGGAGTCGCCACTGGCGCCTTTCTTGCCTCAGCTCCAATCCTGCCTTGCCTTTGCACTTAGGTCCCAGTCCTCCTTAAGGAGAGCTTAGGGGCTGGTGGGTTGCACACTGCCAAGGGCTCCAGCAGTGAGAATTCTGTCAGAGGGAAGGGAAGGGCAACTGCAGGGCTCCTCCAGCGGTTGCTTGGCCGCCCAGATTCAGCGCCACACGGAGAGCACCAGGCTCCCAGGGCCCCTGGCTGGGTTTTCAGCCCCGCACACACGGAGGCTGATTCCTTGGGTGCCCAGAAAGTGTATGACAGACGTAGGTTCCCTAGCACTCTCCTCCCCAGCAGAGACATGTGCAGGTGTTTGGGGCCTGATCCTGCGTGTCTGGGTTCCTGCCCACAGCCCCAACTCAGGGGAAGCAGCCCCTGAGGCAAGACCTGCTGGAGGAGCCCTGCGCCCCGCCTGATAGGCGAGTGCACAGCCAGCAGGGAAGCGAGCCTCCTCGGGGGAAGAGGAGGCAGCAAGTCCCCGTCAAGCTGAAATCCCTGCTTACACGAAGCTAAGTGCGACTCCAGTACGGCAGATCTCTAGCTCTGTTCAGAGCCCGATCTGGCAGAGTTCCTGGCACCAAGATGCTCTGCCATAGGCGAGCCTTGCGCAGACTTGCCTTGCTTTAAGGCTCCCTCCCAGGAAGGAGCAGGCTGTGTGAGGCTCGGAAACGCCACTGGCGCCTTCCTGGCTTCAGCTCTACCCCTGCCTTGCCTTTGCACTTAGGTCCCAAGCGTCCTTGAGGAGGGCTTAGGGGCTGGTGGGTTGCACACTGCCAAGGGCTCCAGCAGTGAAAGCTCTGTCAGAGGGAAGCGAAGGGCAACAGCAGGGCTCCTTCAGCGGTTCCTTGGCCGCCCAGACAAAGCTCCGCACGGAGAGCACCAGGTTCCAAGGGCCCCTGGCTGGGTTTTCATCCCCACACTCAGAGGCTGACTCCGTGGGTGCCTAGAAAGTGTGTGAGAGACGTAGGTTCCCTAGCACTCTCCTCCCCAGCAGAGACATGTGCAGGTGGTTGGGGCCTTATCCTGCGTGTCTGGGTTCCGCCCACAGCCCAACTCAGGGGAAGCAGCCCCTGAGGCAAGACCTGCTGGAGGAGCCCTGCGCGCCCGCCTGATAGGCGAGAGCACAGCCAGCAGTGTAAGCGAGCCTCCTCGGGAGAAGAGGAGGCAGCCGAGCCCAGTCAAGAGGAAAGCCCTGCTTGCACGGAGCTAAGTGCGCCTCCAGTACGGCAGAGCTCTAGCTCTGCTCAGAGCCCCCGATCTGGCAGAGTTTCCTGGCGCGAGGCTGCTCGGCCGGGGCTCGCCTTGCCCAGACTTGCCTTGCTTTTAGGCTCCCTCCCCAGGAAGGAGCTGTCTGAGCGAGCCTGGGAGACGCACTGGTGCCTTCCTTGCCTCAGCTCCAATCCTGCCTTGCCTTTGCACATAGGTGCCAGGCGTCCTTGGGGAGGGCTTAGGGGGTGGTGGTTGCACACTGCCAAGGGCTTCAGCAGTGAGAGCTCTGTCAGAGGGAAGGGAAGGGCAACTGCAGGGCTCCTCCAGCGGTTTCTAGGCCGCCTAGAATCAGCGCCGCACGAGAGCACCAGGCTCCAGGGCCCCTGGCTGGGGTTTTCAGCCCCGCACACGGAGGCTGATTCCTTGGGTGCCCAGAAAGTGTATGACAGACGTAGGTTCCCTAGCACTCTCCTCCCCAGCAGAGACATGTGCAGGTGTTTGGGGCCTGATCCTGCGTGTCTGGGTTCCTGCCCACAGCCCCAACTCAGGGGAAGCAGCCCCTGAGGCAAGACCTGCTGGAGGAGCCCTGCGCCCCGCTGATAGGC